>NC_092037.1:15971942-16271942 GCF_003086295.3 Arachis hypogaea | reverse complement strand
TAGTATAATTTATGATTATAATTAATATATGTATTGTCCACAAACAAATTAAAAAATTAAATAATTTTTCAACAAAAAATTGTATACTATATCAATGAAATATGCACAACACATAAATTTTAGTGTGCCAAACAAAAATCTTGGTGCCTAAAATTTTGATGTGTAGTACAGAAATTTTTAAAAGACTACACACCTAGAATATTGACTCATCCAACTAACAAGATATATTCGCACTAAAAATTTGTATGTTATGTGCAAAAATTTGTGTATATAAAAAAATTTATATACTATATGTAATAATTTGTATATCAATAAATTTATGTTATGTATAAAATTTTGTGTTATGTTTTAAAAATTTGTGTGTTATATTTATACATTTTTGTATTCTCTAATAAAAATTTGTGCATTATAAAAACATAAAAGTTCTATATCCATGTAATTTTTTCATCCAAACTATACAAGTAATTTCAATCAGACGCGCCTCCCCAACCCCCTTACGCATTTGTTATATACGCGCCTCATATAACGTAAACCTTGTTCTCTTCTCGCGTTTTCGTTCTTCTTCTTCTTCTTCTTCTTCTTCTTCTTCTTCTTCAACCTAATAAAATTCGTCGTTCTCCTCTGTTCGCGCTTTTCTTCTCTGCTCGCATTCTTCATTATTGATCTGCATTGAATTCAACGTAATAAGCTCCGTTATTCTTCTTCTTCATTTTCTTTTTCGATCTACACTTCTGAATAGAAACAATGAATGATTCAACTTCAAATCAGTTGAATGAGGTTATTACGTTAAGACAGCTAGGGAATGATTGTTGCATGCTATCACAATAATCTTAAACACTGAACAAAGTAAAAGGAGGCCATCGAACCGAACAATATTCATTTGGTGAATCAAAATCACAAATGCCACCGAACCGAACAATGTTATGTGGTGAATAAATGGCGATCAATTTTCAATCAACAAGAATAGTATTTCTCATCATCTTCCTCCTCATCCTTCTTCTTTCAAATTTGCGCACGTAAGTTCTTTCGTTATAATCATCACCAACAACACCAATATTTTACTCGGTTAAGTGGAGTTGCTCATTTTGATTCACTTGATTGTTAATGTATTCAGTTGAGTCCTTGTGCATGCATAAATGTTTCTTATTGATTGAATGTTTATCACGTTTTATTCAGCACATGATTGGTGTTCGGTTCAGTGGTGTTGGTCATTTCGGTTCACCTGATTGTTATGTGTTCAGTTGACTTCTTTTGCATAGAAAAATGCTATTCTTGATTATTGAATGTTTATGTCGTTTTATTCAGCACATGAATGTTGCTCGGTTCAGTGGAGTTGTTCATTTTGATTTACTTGATTGTTAGTGTGTTCAATTGAGTCCTTGTGCATGTAGAAATATTTTCTTGATGATTAAATATTTATGACATTTTATTTAGCACATGAATGATGTTCGGTTCAATGGAGTTGGCCATTTCGGTTCATTTCTGTTCTGCACAATTTAAAACTCTTCCTGCTCATCTTCTACTGTTTTTTCACCATGGAGAGAAAGAGGAAAAGACAAAAAAAATACAGCAGCAATAACAACAAAAGAATGAAGATAAGGAGAAAACACGTGAAGAAGAAGGAACACGAAAAAGAAGGAGGAGGAAGGCGAATCTCTGTTACTATTTTCGTTCGTTTCTGGTTGTTCCTTGCCAAATCTTCTCGCGATTCTTCTCCAATAATGGTTTTCGCAGAGAACGTGACTGAAGTTTGAGTAATTTTGAGAGAGATTCGAAGAGAATGAGCGGTTTTGTGTTGAGTAAGAAGTAACGTTTTTTCCTAATGAGTGCAAAGTAACGAAGAATTTTCGAGTGCATATTTTTACTCATTATTAATACGCGTAATTTTATTTAGACTTAGACCAACTTGATTACATGGTTATATAAATGTGTAGCATACCCGTTATAAAAATTACGAAAAAAGAAAAGTAACATATGCGTGCATCTTTTAGATTTTATTTTAAAAATGCTTACACACACAGCATCGGTAATAAATTAACTAGCAAACAGATCTCAAAAACTATAACATGACAAAAAAAAGGATTGAAAGGATGAAAAGACAAGAAAACCCCTGAAACGTTTGCCAATCCAATCATAAATATTCACAACCACTCTCAATAAATAATAATTTACTGGTGGCCGATCTATTTGAACAAATATTCTATACTTTTCAAGATCTGTTAGTAAATTTTTTAAGAGTAAATTATTAAAATAGTATCTAAAATTTGTATTGTTTATGAAACAAATTTTAAGAAACATTAACGATAAATAAATTTTTAAAAAATAATTTTAGAAATTAAATTTTGATTAAAATTTTTATAATTATTATTAAAAAAATAAGATATTTTTATTTTTAAAATTTAATAAATTTTTTGTCAAGTGAATTTCTTTTAAAATAATTATTGTGAATGATTATATTTTTGAAAAATAAAAAAATTTACAGATTAAATTTTACTCCGAAATTTTTATACATCTTTTAAATATTTATTCAAATGTTGTCACAAAAAATTTAAAACTAATAGATAAGTCATTTGTTAAATATGAAACTTGTTTTTGTTACTTATAAAAATTATAATATTTATTAATTTTTTGTTACATTTTCAATTCATTCAAAGATTATTTTGTCAATAGCATCTTTCAGGAACTTTTTTTGTCAGCAACTAAATTTTTCGAATGCCAAATTGATAGTTAATCATTTTTTTAATAATCATACTATATATACAAAAAAATTAACTATCAAATCAATTATTGATGTAAAATATATATTAAAATATAAAATATACATTTAAAATAAATTACATAAATACATAATAATTAATTTATTAACTGATTTTTTATATGCATATTGTTTTTCTAAATAACTTTTATGAACATCAAACATCAAAATCTTTAGAACCATCTTGACGGTTAAGTTTGATGATGGAGGTTTAAGGAAGTTGAACTTAAAATCCACTCCTTTCGCACTGGAAACTTTTATATTCCAGTTAATTAATCTCAAAAAAGAATTTACATTGAATGAAATCTTGAAAAAAAAGACATTATCCTCTAAAATAGCTGACCCAAACACACACACACGCACCAAGTTGAATTGGAGAAATAACATAACAATTTCTGAATTCGAATTAAAATGATAAATAAATAAAGTTTCTCATACAATAAGCTTCAAATGTAACAAGGGCAGGTGACGTTTAGGTTTTCTCTTGAAAATACAATTACTTACGAATTTGACTGATGATTATAAGAACTTAGTGCAAAAGATGAATTAAAATGGTGCACCAATAATAATAATAATAATAATAATAATAATAATAATAATAATAATAGTTAACAAGTTACAGATTTTAGAATTAAAAAAAAAATAATAATTCACAAATGTCAAGTTCAGCACAATTAACATGCCAGTCATTGCACTCCAATGTTATAGTGGGACAAAGGCTTTTGCTATCATCAATGTAAAAAGAAAAACATGAATATACATTGGTATCCGGTATTCACTGAGACACTGACATCGACAGGTATCAGTTTTACTGTCTAACATATTTGACAATGCATACTGTAAGAGATTTACAATTCAATTTGTGGTAGCCACTGAAAAACAGCACTCATTTCAAGCCACCTTGAGATAGAGCACTTTGATCTTCAAATTTTCCTCTTAAACCATTAGTTATGTAATATAGCATCAAAAGTGATTTTAAAACATGTAACTAGTCAAAATGCTAGGGCATGAGTTATGTATGGCTCCAACATTACTATTGACTTGTTTGTTATGACTTAGGAGAAATCCTCTTCTCACTGTTAGATACCTCTAATTGGGGTGGCAAGAGCTTCATAAAGCTTCCTTGAGAAGATTGTCTGGTTGAAGATGTTTCAGGAACTTCAGATAATTCTGATATCTCTGAATCGGACTCTGTCACAATCAGCATGACAGAATTTATGGTTACATTGCAAGAAACAGAAGGGTATCATACAAAAAACAAGAGAAAAAAGTGGTATAAATGAAAACAGTGTTTGAATTTTGAAATAATTAAAATGGTCACAGAAGAAAGAGCCTACCAAAAAGTGACTTAATGGATGGCCTATTTGTTTTGTTCTGTTTCCTCTTTAGTTCAGCTGCAAAATAAGTGGATAGCAAGGTCAAGAACGAAGGCTTGTCTCCAAGGAAATCAAATTCAGGAGTTTATCTAAGTTATTGGAGCTTAGGTAATAATAAATTATAATATAAATAAATCCATGATGAAACCCTAAATATAAAAATTCATTTCGCAATATCATAATGACATAAAAATTAAAATAATAAAAACTAAAAGATCTTTCCTTTAGGATGATAACATATGAATCAGCAAGTATATACACCGAAACCCAAAATATCTTTATCTTTTCTGTATAGGCCTACCAACTTGGGCTTTGCATTCTCCCTGAAGCATGCCACCCAATTGATTTGAATTGCAAAATTATATTTTGTTTCAAGGTGGGAAGAATAATACAATATCATACAAGTTTCTTAACATGAAGTTCTGGACCAAATCTTCCACATTCGTTGGTTATTCCAAAAAGGTTAACCTAGACCTATTTACTAGTAATTTTGTTTGGATAACTAATGCTTTTAATAGTTTCTTCTCTGGTGACAAGATTTTTATTATTTAGTTACCTATTAGAAGGAATAGTGATCTTCCAGTTCCACACACTTGTATATTTATTAAGGAGAAAATTTAAACTCTATGCTTCAAACAACAGATGAGCATAGAAATAAAGGAAATTGTATGCAGTTGAACTAGCTAGTTGAAGGAAGAATCACTGATGTAGTCATTTAGAAACTAATGGTAAGATAATTAATTAGACATAGAAACGGTTAATCATGTTAATGATTTTTAATATATTGAACCATTCACTGAGTGTTTCTAGAGAAACATCCTAACCAAGAGTTCCTTATTCGTAATTCAAATGTAAACATTAATATCCCCTTTTTTTTTAGGAAAAAAAATCTCAAATAAGAATTCTAATTAAAGCAGACTTCATCAACATAATAAATTAATATGAATAAGTGAAAAGAAAAGAAATAGCAGTTTACCCATCCCAGGAACTTGATAGTCGTTGACAATTTCAAAGTTCTTGTATGTGTATCCAACAAAATTCAAGTCCTTAGATGAAAGCATCTGTAATGAACAGACAAGCAAGACAAAAGAATAAGAAAAAGGAAATGGGGAGTGGGAAAATATCTGTAATGAGAAATCGATAACTAATATACTTTGTTCTTCCGAATACTGCCAGGTACCAAAGCATTATTAAAACAACATAAGAGATCATCAACCAACAGAATGTTGAGCAGATGCTAAGCTGATCCTACGGATAACTTGATGACAATTTCAAAGAGAGAAGGTAATAACTAAGTTTACCTTCCTCCACGGACCATGTCTTGATGATGATTGAGCTTGGATGTCTGACTGCAGATGCAAAAGGTAAAAAGAGAAAAAATCAAATAATGTGAATGGGCTTAGATAAGTGGCAACACAAAATAAGGGAGTTTACGAAAGAACATAAATAGTCAAATACCTCTTCAAACTTCTCAAAGTTCTGAGTATCTAGCTCATTATTTACTTCTGGAATAAATGCAGCTTCCATTTGATACAGCTTATCCCATTCAACACCATTGAAGAATGGGTGAGCCTGGAGACAACACAAAGATAACCTATATATCCAGATACATAATATAACAAATCGAAGAATCTAGAAAAGGACACACCGTACAACACCTTTATTTCATCTGCACCTTTGGACCCCAATCTGTGGTTTACATTGCACAGGAGTTTACAAATTAGATCTTTAGCCTCTCGGGACAGCCTTGCTTCTTCGGGAAATTTCAAGTGAGATCTCCAGTTTACTATCTGCATAAATCCAGAAACTGATAAATAATGAATGGTTCCTATATCTAATACACCCTCATGCAAGAGCCTACTCCAGATTTGAAGCATGAGTAATTAACATGCATATGCTAAAATTCAACTTTTTTATTAGAAAAATGGCTTGGCAAAAGTCGAATCTAGACCTCTTGGATAGAGAAGTAGAGGTTTTGATACAATATTACAAAAGCTCAAATGATAAGTCAAGAAACATGAATGGTTTTTATATATTTTTTTGTTGTAGATAAGAAAAAAGAATCTCATCAATATGAGAAGAAACAACAACAACAAAGCCTTATCCTACTAAGTGAGGTCGGTTATAATATGAGAAGAATGATAATATAAATTAGGGATCAGGGTTCCCCTGTACAAAAGAATAAAAGCAAAAGATTTATTTATAAAATATAGCTTTCCAATCTTTCAACATATCTGAGAAGGAAAGTCCCCTTTAAAGATCATGAGGTTTATACCAATAGATGCTAGGCAGCTAATCCTATCCCATAAAACATGCTTATAAGAAAACCTGTCATTGAAAGCGTGTGCATTACGCTCCAACCAAATAGTTCAAATAGTGGCAAAAATTGCACAATGCCATAAATATTTTCAATGAATGGTTTTCACTTTTCATATCTAAAAGTACAGATTTTTAACTCTCAACCGACAAGCAACATAGAAGGGAATCAGATGACATAGCAAAACATGCCTCATGGCAAGAAAAAAAATCTGCCAAACAGCCTAAGGAATAAGAAAAAGATAAAATGCTTTCAGCACTGTCACTGCTAGCCTATTTGGTGTGATAACATTTCCTAACACAGCAGTATAAGCAGTATAAATTGCATTTGATTAGAAGTCGAAAGAGAATTATCAATTTAACTTAGAAGTATACTACAATGGTTTATAACAGTAGTGAAAAAAAAAAAAAAAAAGTAGTTTTCTATCGCAAAGAATACCTTCCTACATGTTGTCATCGGATCATCAGAATAAAATGGTGGATATCCTACCAGCATCTCATACATAATAGCTCCAAGTGACCACCTGTGAATATTATAGCCATCATTGTCAAAATAAAACATATAACCCTTAACCTTATATCACTTATTCCAAAAACATAAATGAAGAAAATCCAACATGCTTTGAGAAGACTTAAAAGAGGGGGGAAAAGCAAAGGGCAATGTTACAAACGGTGTCATGTGTAAAGAAGTTAAGAAATTTGAATCCGAAACTAGGCTGAAATTTTTCTTAAAGACTTCCCAGTAATGAATCAAATGAATAATGATGCTATGATACACCATACATATCAGGCAGAAATGAACACCAGAAAATATCAACATGAAAAAAACTCACCAATCACATTCCATCCCATAACCTTTCTTCAATAGAACTTCTGGAGCAATATAATCTGGTGTACCAACAGTGGAATAAGCCTGCAATGTTATGCATTCTTTATTACACAGAAAGTACGTAAACGGGAATAAAACTATAATCTGCTGTTTGAAAAGTGCAAATTATCAATGCAAAACTTCAACCTTTGACCAGATCATAAGTAAAACAACCATACCTTTCCAATTAGACACTGTCACAGACTAACAAATAATAGATTGCGATAAAATAAAGCAGTGAACTTACAAGTGTCCTCCTGTTCTGTTGCCAGTGTTGTAATTGTTCTCGCTGGGTGCGTTTTGAAATAACACGTTCATTAGATCCATTCACATTCGGAACCACAGAAAAATCCCCTTCTGCAATTGTACTACAATCTAATGGTTTACAAAGTCCAAAATCAGACAGTCTCAAGTGTCCATATCTATCCAGTATTAAGTTGTCAGGCTTGATATCCCTGCAAAGCAATATTGAAAAAGATATATTCATATTTATACTTTGCAACAGACTAGAGTTGCTCTAATTTTAAACATTATGAAATATGCATAAACATAAATGGGACTTCATTGATCTAAGTATTTCAGCATTAAATTCTTTTCACATGATGTGGACGGGTAGCAATCATGATAAGCCTTATAATTCTAACATTATCTATCAAGGTAACTTGGGAGTTATATCAAGCTCCAATGTTTCATTAGAAGCTAATCACACATAAGAAAGTTAAACACAGTATAATTGAGGAAACAATAACCTTTTGAAAGCAAATAATGAATGAGATCTACATACCTATGTATATAATTGTGTTTATGTATAGATTCAATAGCCAGAATTGTTTCTGCTACATAAAATCTGGCTTCATCTTCTGTCAAGGTATCCTTTCTCATAAGCAGTGTCATCATATCCCCACCTGGAAGGTACTCCATAATAAGATATAGATGCTCGTCATCCTGAAAAGAACAATATAGTTTGACTATGCAATTGCTGTCAACCTCAGCAAGTAGATTCCTTTCAGCTCTGACATGTTCAACCTGACAATTTACAAAATAATGAAGGATACATTGACATAAAGTGTAAAAAATCATATTCAATAGGAGAGAATAATCTAGCAAGACAAATGACAACAAACCTGGCCTCTGCGAAGCATCTCTGATTTCTTTAGCTTTTTCATTGCATAAACCTGACCCGTAGTCTTTTCCCTACAGACTCTGACCTGCAACAATTTAAGTTTTAGGAGAAGTTAAATTACTGGCAGACAGAAACACACAAATCAAGAGGGGGACAGGAGAGAAAAGAAGGGGGGAGGGGGGGGGGGATAAGACTCAACAGGGTAATATTTCTTTTGCACAAGTTCCATGAATGAACTTGTAGTTCATAAAAGAGTGTGTGTTTCAGAAAACAACTTTTTTTTTCCTTTCAGTAGAAATCAGCTCTTTTATATGTAGGCACAAGTCTCTTCAGCATAATGAAAAATGTCTTTTCAAGTTTCTTTTTGAAGGAAAAAAATATAGCAGAAACAGAATTTTTCTTTTAGATTTGTTATTTATCCAGCAAAGCAGCAAGGTTATATATTCTGAGAGTTGGTACTCCTACTTAATTAATTGTATACAAAAATTATGACTAACAACAGGATGTTGTAGTCTTGGATTCTTGGCCATATACTAATGCATATTGTCCCAATTATTCACATGAAACCATGATATCTCTAGATCTCTCTCTGTTTTCCAAACAAATAAATAAATATGATGATACTCCCCAAGAGGACATTAGATAAATGAATGCCTCATAAGCTCTTTTCTAGCCCATATCACCATTAAAACATCTTATTGTTTGTGTATATCTCTTAAGAATTACCTCAGTTTTAATATGCACATAATAAATCAAGAGTATACAAAAAAGCATAATTTTAAATATATATCGAAGTAGCCTGCAGAAAATTAACTTCATTTTTAATTTTTATGAATGGAAGCAACTAGCCAGTCCACCAATACAAAATAATCATAACACGGAAGAAGAAAGCATAAGCAATCATCAGGTGACAAAAATACCATGTAAGTAGATACATACCTCACCAAATGCACCTTTGCCAATCATAGTCAGCAATTCAAAATCATCAACTCCCATCTTATGCCTCTGAAGGCGCATATATTCAGTTTCCTTTTTCTCCAAAAATTTAAGTAGGTTGTTTTGATCTTCCTCAGAGACATCAGCATCAGCCAACTTCTTTTCCAAAAAGGTCCGACTGTGATAAACAAGTTACACTATAAAATTTTACCATAAGATTTGCAAGCAACTATATAATACAGACTACCACTCAAGCAAAGATAGTTGTTCCAGTCCAGTCAATCTTGAAATGCTTCACTAAGGATATGGGGAGAATAACTACCGCTACAGTCATAACTGCTGATCTATCCATCTCCAACAGAAATAGATTTTGAACCCATTAACTTATTACAACCTCATAATACCCACAATACTATAACTTTGTGAAATGAGCCAAGGACCTTGGATCATGAGAGTTCCTTCCTCAAGAACAGAGAAGAGAGAGATATTTAACAGCTTATTTTAGTGTTTAGGACTTTAGGGCAACTCATTGTTTCTACAAATAGCCCTTCAAAACACATGGATCCCAAACAGGTGAAATTATAACAGATGAACTTATTAGACTGAATTCCAAATGATACATAAGCCACTTTCAATCTCCAAAGTCGCACTTCATTTGAATATCCACCCGAGTATGTTAGAACTGACTTAATGTTCATGGGAAATACAAGCTAAAACAATATTGTGAAATTCAACAGCTCTTTTTGCAAATTGAATTGTATTAATGTGAATCATGGCATTCCCTCAAAAAAAAACAAAAGATAACGATGTCAGCAAGCACTCTTCACATATTTACAAAATCATGTGAGAAAAAAATAGTTATGATGGTTTAATGACAGTTTTATTTGAGAAATGGGAGTGGATATTGCCACACCCAAATTGACTAAGGATGACTAGTGAATCTAAGATTTAGCATCAACCAACACTGTCATGCCAGCTATGGGTATAGGCAAGTGAGTTAGATTCACTTGAGCACTTTCATTTATGAAAATCAATTATCATCTGAACAGACTAAAACCAGAAAAGTAGGAAATCGTACCGCTCCTTCCTCTCCTGAAGATTCTTCATTTGCTCCTTGTAATGGTTTTCAATATACTGCTTTGCTGCTGCAACCTTCTGCTTTGTGTCATTGGAAAGAGAAGCTTCATCAACCACTACACTCGAATCGTCTGCTCCTCCTCCGTTGTTATCATCCTCCTTCTTCTTTCCAAACCCTTTTGTTTTATCACGAGGCTGAAACTTCTGAAACCAACTCCTCGCCGAATCCATTTCCTCAACGTCAGTGTTGGGCACTTCACACACTAACTACCATCCTTTGTGCACACTACCAATGCAACTACATATACATAAATAGTATTAGAATTGTTACATAGATGTGCATGAGCTATTGAGCTATGACTTTTACTCACCACACACACACACACACACACACAGGGAAAATCATTTCCTTTTTTAAAAAGAAAAGAGTGACCCCCCCCCCCCTTCGTTTTTCATGCAATTTCCAATTTTTCATATGATTGAATTTTTTATTACTTGAATTCAGATACTCACAGAATTTATAAAAAACAATAATAATAAACCGAAAGATTCTCATGCAGTACCTTTGAGTCCTCAGCTTGAAAGCTTTCTTGTCCGGAGGAAAAAACCGTGGGAAGCAGTGGCGCGAAGCCGCGGAATTAAATTATCGAGATACTTATAGGGATTAAGAGAACTAAAAATTGAGCATGAACCGAAGAGAATCACGTTTTGTTGGAAGAAGGTGAGAATTCGAAGGTACTTATGATCCTCCGAAACCCTAGAAAGAGAAGAAGAAGCGAAATTTGGGTATGTGAGGGAAGTGAGAAGAAGAAGAAGAAGAAGAAGAAAAAGAAAGAGAAGAGAGGGAAGAAAAAAGAGGACTTGTGTGTATAGTATAGTGTTCTCCGCGTGAGATTTTCTGTTGTCAGTTGTGTTGTCTTTGTGTTCCTTTCTTACAATACATATTTATTTACATGGCATAACCATTTTGTTATGGTGTTTAAATGGCGTTGCCTAGTTTATTAAAAAATGTTAAAAATGAATATTTAATTATTATATTATTTTATAATTATATAGAGAGAATATTTTGGGGCTAAAAATGCTGGTTAGACGTGTTTTGGTATTAGTATATATTTTTTTTGAGAATATTTTAGAAAAAAAATTTAATATACAAAAATTATTATTTAATAACTAAAATCTAATTTATATATTTTTATTGTTTATCAACGTTAACTAATATGATTTACAAAAAATATATATATACATATCATTGTTTGAATTAATTAGTTAAATATTCATTAAAAAATAAAATATACAAATAATAATATATACATCAAATATATGAATCATAATTACGTTTATTTTTGTCATTAATACGGGACAGCTATAATTTATTGACTTTAGTTAAATTTTTATCAAACTTTAGATATTTTTGGAAACTATATTTTAAAAAAATAAAAACATTTATGATTAATTTATAATGATAAAAATATGTTTATAGTTACATACTAAGTAATTGAGTACATACTAAATATAAACAAATTGTTTTAAACAATTTAATTATAGTGTGAATCATCAATAAAACATTTACTAATTAATAGAAATAATAAACATTCATTAAATTTTCGTAAATCATGTTTTAGCATAAATAAATAATTAATATTTTTGGGAATCAGATTTTGGACATTTAATAAAAATAATAGGCATGTTACATGAATAATGTTTTAGGAAAGTATCTCAATACCCAATTTTATGTGTAATTTTTAGAGTAAATTACTTTAATAAACCAAGTTCAATCCAAAATTATTCAAATTCTTCAAAATAGAATAGACTTTTTGAATTACGTAAGTTGCATTTCTATATAAATCGAATTGATTAAATTTGATTTATACAAACTATTACTAAATCGAATCTATTAGTTTCAAATTGCATGCAAATGGAAATCATGTATAAATCTAAACTAATGCCTTCGAGCACTAAATCGAAAAAATAAGATTCGATTTGTATTTGTATGTAAACCGAACCCATTCAGTTTGATTTATAATGATACGTGGCCATTTAGGTAAATCGAATCTAATAGGTTCGATTTAGGATGTATTACATTATGTGAGTAAAGCGAATGCAATTAATTCGATTTAGACATTATTAACGTCTATAAATACGAGCTCAACGTGAAATTTTTACCATACTGAGATTCACAATGGCTAGTGATGAGAGTTTTGTAGTTCTTGTACACTATAGAAGGTCCATTAAGAAAAAAACGCGATCAGATATTAAGTTTACTGATAAGGACCTGCTGAGTATTTTTCTCAAACCTTTGACGAGTTTTGCTGAGTTTAAGGATACTATACTCCAGAAACTAGGTATGCTTGGCGTCAAACAGTTGGAGAAGTTGTTCTGTAGAATCCCCATATCCGTGTTACGCGATGATGTGAAGTATGATTCATTTGTTATTGGCAGTGATAAAGACTTGCAAGTTCTGCACCATTGTCGCTGTTAGTTTCCCGATGTGAGAACTCCGGAACTGTTGGCTAAGCTTGTAGATGTGGTATCTAGTTCTAGAGGTTCGAATCAAAATCCTCAATCCTCAGGACATCCAAACTGCTCTAGTTCCATGTCTGTTGGTGCCTCGTCGGTTGCGCCAGTCATTGTACCCGAGGCAATTTTAGTTGCTTCTCCTTCCTTTGCATTCAATCTAAATCATAGTGGTGATGCCGGAGTTGGTGAAACTGGACCGTTGGGGGAGGTAGCATTTGTGACGCCCGATTCTCCTGCAACGGTCCCGGTCTTTGGAGAGATTGGAGTACCCGATGGGGTTGAGGATGCACCGTATGATGATGATGATGATGATGGTGTGGAGCCCGCCACAATAGCAGATGATCATGACGATGACACACCACGGCCGACTCCAGCTGTGGGTGGGGGAACATCTAGTTTGGGTAATAATCAGTTCCCCTCACACTTCTCAGCTTTGGAGTTGGATGCCATGGCACCTCAGGGGGATCCAGGAGTACCTGTTGGGTTCGGGGCTAGAGAGACACAGAATACAAGAGTTGTATCTGAATTTCAAGTTGGTCAGCATTTTCAGGATAAAGAAGAAGTCGTGTTAAGCGTGAAGACTTATAACATTTGCCGTGGGGTTGAGTACAAGGTATTGAAATTCGATAACCGTAAGTACTATGGCAAGTGCAAGGAGTTTGGCAGCGGGTGCACATGGCTCATTCGGGTTAGCCTACGCCAGCGCAGAAGTATTTGGGAGGTAAAACGATACAATGGTCCTCACACTTGTCTAGCCACATCGATATTTAGTGATCACAAGAAGCTTGATTATCATGTCATATCAGCCTTCATACTGCCCATGATTAGAGTTGATGCTGCCGTCTCGATAAAGGTACCGCAGAATGCCACGGAGGAACACTTTGGGTTCATACCGACTTACAGGAGGGTTTGGATGGCTAAACAGAAAGCCATGGCCCAGATTTATGGAGATTGGGAGGAGTCATACAATTACTTGCCACGATGGGTATTGGGTGTTCAGATCACGATGCCAGGTAGTGTTGCGGTGTTAAAGACGAGTCTTGTGCGGGTTGGTGGGTAGGTGGATGACTCTGCAGCTTATTTTCATCAGCTTTTCTGGACATTCCCACCGTGTATTGAAGCGTTTAGACATTGCAAGTCATTGGTCGGTGTGGATGGTACCCACCTGTATGGGAAATACGATGGTACACTATTGGTCGCAATTGCACAGGACGACAACTCCAACATCATTTCTATTGCATTTGCACTTGTGGAGGGGAAGAATGCAGAGTCGTGGTCATTATTTCTATCTCACATGCGACAGCATGTGACCCCTCAACCAGGGATACTTGTCATATCAGATAGGCATAATGGGATAAAGGCTGCATTGGAAGCTCCTAACGGTGGCTGGCTTCCACCTACTGCATATAGGGATTTTTGCATCCAACACGTGGCTGCAAATTTCGCGCTAAGTTTCAAGGGCAAGGATGCACGGAGGTGGTTAGTGAATGCTGCTTATGTCAAGACCGAGATTAAGTTTCATTACTGGTTTGACATTCTTCGTCCCGAAGATCCTACTATGTGCGACTGCGCTAACCGGATTGACTATGCACATTGGACTCAACATTGGGACGAAGGTCGGAGATTTGGACACATGACTACGAATATATTTGAGTGTGTGAACTCGATACTAAAGGGTGTGAGGAACCTTCCAGTCTGTGTGTTGGTGAAGGCCACTTACGGGAGATTGGCCGAGCTATTCGTCCGGAAAGGCAAAGAGGCCGAGGCACAGTTAGGAACCAGGCAGCAGTTTAGTCAGCATCTAATTAAGGCAATTAAGGCAAATCTGAAGGTCTCAAGGTGTTTCACAGTGATTTTGTATGACAGAGACAACTCAGAGTTTACTGTGACAGAGACCACTCCGACAGAGAGTTTTTCGCTGGGCACATACAGAGTATCCCTCACCGATCAGACATGTGATTGCGGCTATTTCCAAACACTTCAATATCCATGTCGTCCTGCCTTGGCTTGCTGTGTATATGCACGCCTGACCTAGTCCTCAGCAACCACGTCAAACTGCAACACATGCTGCACCCTGTTGGCCCAATGAATGTGCCAACTCTGCAATGTATCAGAAAACCACTGATTTCCGCCTCTCCTGCCCTTCGACATCAAAAAATCTATGTTCAAGGCAGCACGAGGTCTACCCTGAACCCCACCAAAATAAGGTAGCACCCGATCTACCGGATGTCACTCAATGACAGCGAAATTGATCAATGCTGTCGCAGTCCTTCACAACGACATATGTCGTGGCTCCAATATCTCGAGGTGCACCACCTGAACAACATCCGGCAAGCTATACGGAATCCACAAGAATTGTGTATGTAAGTAGTTATCGTTAGTCACCATAAATAGTAAAAGATGCAAATACTAATTTAGTTATGTTCATATTGAAACCAAAAGATAGTCACATCCCCGGGTTGGAGTAAATCTATCCTAAGCCTCTAATGCACTACACGAGGCCCCTTGTTACCCAACGTGGCCTGATAACCTGACCATCTAAAATGCACAACATTTAATTAACAATAAAGTAAACACTCATATTTTTAGAAAGATGATGCATAGTTAAAGGGAGAGTACTTGGACGCCAACAGCCAATAGAAGACATCAAATCCGTCTGGCCAAAAACCAGGAAATCTCTAGAAGATCCCCGACTGGAGGAGTTGCAATGGACCGGCCAACTTAACGATATTTCTGTTCGCCACACAGCCCATGCACCTGAATAGTCATGACAGTGCAGCAGACCCTCAGTTATACTGACCCATGTCCTCTAATCTGGCAACATAGGGTAGCCTGACTTATCCTCGAACAGCTGTGTGGATAGGAGCATCATGATATACGCACGGGCATACCTCCTAACTGTCTCATCGTCTGCCCCATGCAACAGCTCACTAAATGTCTCCTGAAACCATGTACACTTCACCGTGAACTTGTCGATGCAATTCGCAGGAGACAAAACACCCAACAGCTCCTCAAACCATACCCACGCTGGCCGACCCCCCTCAATATGTCGCGCAAAGTCTGTAAGGCATCCACTAACATACTGACTGTCGATAGGGAGCCTTAACTGGTATGCCACATCTTGGAGCATGATCGTGCACTCTCCGAACGACACGTGAAAAGTGTGCGTCTCAAGCTGCCATTTGTCCACGAATACACTGACCAATGGCTCGTCCAGTCAAAACCATGTCTCGTTCAATCTTGCAAGATGGTATAAACCTGTTATCTGCAAGTACGGAACGATCCTATCATTCAACAGCATACCGTGTTGCCATCTCATGCTACTGATACAGCGATGAGGCTGCACAAAGATAGAAAATTCGTTATCACAACTGTCACAATACAAATTTTCAATGCATGAAAATCCACATACGATAAACATGGCATGCACTAACTTTAAAAACTTATTTACAATATCGTCCAAGCTTTAGTAATCGAACCAAACATAAAACTCTGAATAACTCATGAACAAATTCCATTAAAAAAAATAAAGTATTTAGTCCCATATGTTTACAAAGAGAATACAAAAATGATTAAAAAACTGAAAAAATCTAACATATCCTAACATTTCTGATCATAACTTTCTAACTCAAAAAATCACAATTACAAAAAATAATTATATTACTCTTTTCAAAGAACTCAAGAAATTTATAGCTATCCCTACTCATAAACCAAGTCTCGTTGCACATAAGACTAAGAATTTCAAAATCTAACATATCCTACATTCCAAAACAACCTTCTTAGGTACCATTCAACTTACAAAATCTAACCACCTAATAGCTTACTACTTCTAACATACACTTATATTAAAAAAAAATTTCCTAATCCCTAATTCAAGACTCTAACCAACTACCACAGGATTTATGTTAACATTACTAGAATGACTAATCTTTGTTTAAAAAAGAAAAATTTTTTCACTCACCTCGAGGTGGATGGTGCCAGCAATATGCGCGACTTCATCTAGCCGATATAGACAATTCGGATCGTCCTCCATGTGTCCAGCTTCGATTTTTCCTAGGCGGCTTTCCGAAAATTTTGGATATCGGTGGTGGGGTTGGGTGTGAGGTTTGTATGTTTTGTAGTTCAAATGAATGAAATTTGATTTGTATATATAGCAACATTGAGAATAAATCGAATCCATTAGATTCGAACTACTTGAGGGAGATGTTGCTTGTAAATCGAATCTATAGGTTTCGATTTACAAAAACCATTAAATCGAAACTATTGGCTTCGATTTACCATGGGCAATTGTTTCACGTGTCTAAATCGAATTGAATGGGTTCAATTTACATGCAAATACAAATCGAATCTTATTGTTTTGATTTAGTGCTTATATTGAATTTGAAGGCATTAGTTTTGATTTATACACGATTTTTATTTGCATGCAATTCGAATCTAATGAATTCGATTTAGTACCAATTTGCATAAATCGAATTTAATCAATTCGATTTATATAGAAATGCAACTTGAGACATTTAGATAGTCCTTTTTGTTTTGGGAAATCGGGATAATTTTGGAGAAAACTTGGTTTATTATAGTAATTTAACCTAATTTTTATTATTATCTTCAGCAAGTTAAACAATTGTATGAATACATAATTCTTTTAATCAATTATGTAAAATTAATACTAAAAATATCAGTATATTATCATCATTATATTATTTTAATATTTTAACGTAAAAAATGCTGATATAGCTAGAGTATTTTAATTTTAATATGTATATTTTTTTCTCAAAATATTTCAAAAAAAAATTCTTTAAAATTATATGAAATTAGCGTTTAATGACTAAAATTCTACTAATTATCAATCATTTTAATAAATCTAAATCATATTTTTTATATTATCTAATAAAAATAATAGTTATTTAATTATAGGATGAATCATATTTTATACATTTAATAATTAATGGAAACTATAAACATTACTCAAATTTTCTGTAAGTCAATTTTAGCAGAAATACTGAAATAGACAAATAATTTTTTCATGAACCAAGATTTATCAGTGTTAATAAACATACCTACATAACTAATATGATTTACGTGAGTAATATTAGGAAAGTATCTGTGTGGCTAATTCTTTGTCCAATTTCTAGTATTGATTCTCGTATGATTAAATGTTATATATAGTATTTTTTATTGTTTATGAGTGTAAGACTGTAAGATTAGAATCAAAACATTTTACTTAATTTTTTAATTAGTTTTAATTTTTTGACTATTTTATAGAGTGAGAACGTATTCTTTTTTTATTGAAATTAATTTTTTTAAATATAAATTATAATATTTTTTTAATCTTTTATTAATATAGCCATACTCTTATTCTTATTTAAAATTATTTATCTAATTTTGTAGCACGATTGTCTTTTGTCGTAATCGCTTACAATGCATCACATTCATTAAATACCACCTTGAATTGTAGTTACTGATTTGGGTTCTAATTACATGGATGTAAGAATTCAATGAAGAGGTAATAAACTTTATTTTACTAAAGGATAGTTGGATCTACTTGTATACTAACCTAATAAAAGGTGGATAAAATTAATTTTTTTAGGAGGAGCTCGATTTTTTATTGAACAATTATTTTCAAGAAATTTGACAGACCAAATTTAAATTCTATCTCCTCCGTGCTTTTTAGAATATATAATGAGATTGAGTTCCCTCATCTTAGATTTAGTTTTTGAAGAAGTTTGTTAAACTTAGATATGCAATTTGAAAAATTGGTACCATGTTTAAATTTTTTATTTTAAATTTTCTATAAAAATATTTATTTAGCATATTGTAATTTTTTTTAAAGCTATCACCTAACTGATGTGTCAATGCAATACATTGAGAGAATAAAAGTCAATTCGGTTTTTCGGTATGATTATTTTATATCTTGTCGCATTACATGAATATTGAATGCTAATGTTTACTTAACAAGAAGAATGGTTTGAATTTGCATGAGTTCAAAATATTCAAGATGATGACATTATTTTATTTTATTATCGTTACGAAAATGACTCTAATATATATAAAACTAAGGTACAAATTTAAATAGCTTACATATTATTTAAATAGTTTAATTCTAATATTAGGATTTGATTATATTAGTTTTAAAAAAATTTATAAGGTAGTTTAAATTTATTTTTTATATCTATTTAATTTGAATATGTCAGTTTTTAATTTTTTAATATGAATTTTTTTTGTCAGTTTATAAGTTTATTTATATTGGTTTCTAATATAACTTAAAAAATTCAGTAATTAAGTTAAAAAATGCTACTAATAATAAATAATAACTTAGTTTTTGTACACTTCTAAATTATTAAATACACACAAACTAAATCCGTGCAAATATTATTAGTTGTACTAATTTTGTTTATTAATATTATAATAAAATTGTGTATAAAAAGGAAAAGATATATTATTAATTGTACTAAAGGAATTTATTACCGTTTTGCTTTAAACCAACCAAGCATGATTTTAATTATTGTTTTTAAAATAGCAATCAAATTAATTTAGCATTAATTAAAATTTTATTTTTCTATTATAAAGTATATCAATCCTGCTATACTATCATGGTATGAATGCATAATTATTTTAATGATGTAAGTTCAAGTTAAGAAATATTGATAGGGAAAAAATTATTATTTAAAAATAAATTAACGTATATTATATTATTATTATTTATTATGTACCAATTATGCATTATTATAATTAAATGCTTTTAAGATATATCATCAAATTAATTTAGTATTAATTAAAATTTTATTTTTATTTTAAAGTATATCAATCCTCTTATAATATTATTATATAAATGCATAATTATTTTAATCAATTACATAAAATTAATGACAAAAAATTAATATGAAAAAACTATCATTTAATTTTTTTTGTATATTATTAATATTATAAATCAATCATGCATAATTATAATTATTTATTCTTAAAATAGATAATAATCAAATCTATTTAGCATTAATTAAAGTTTTCTTTTTCTATTTTAAAGTATAACAATCCTATTATACTATTATGTGCTTGTTTGAGCGTCATTAAGTTAATAAAAAAATTATTTTTTTATTGAAAAATATTCTTTGTTTATATTTTAGTGTATTTAATAAATTTTTAATAGTAAAAGTAAAAATACTAAAAAAATAAAAAATAATCTTTTTTAAAAAGTTACAATTTACATCTTTTTTTAAAAGATTTTTTTCTTTAAAAAAATATTTTTTTAGTAATAAATAAATAAAAAAGTACTTTTCTATTGTTATACTCAAACATTATTAATAGACAAAATTTTTTTTGCATGAAATATCTAAACATAAAATAATTACTTTTATTTTTTTGTAAAATTTTTAAAAAAAAGATATTTTCTTATAAATTCACCAAAATAATCCTATATTGTATGAATAAAGAATTATTTTAATCAATTAAGTAAATTAATGTTAAGAAACATTAATATGAAAGAAGAAATACTAATGGATAAATAATATTTTTTCGAGTCTCAATCAATTTATGAGAAAGAGCACCAATCCCATTTAAGTTTGAGAATTGATTATCAGAACGCACATCTAGTATGAAGTTCTCAAGTTGATTATCAATAAGTGCCAAAAATTGAATGGAAGCGAATTCTAATGGATAGAATTGAGCTAACTGGATCAACTTCTCCTTATCAAATGCACAAAATAAGTGTCTTAAATTCAAACAAGCTATATAAAGCAGCAATTCAGTATTCACTTCTGTAAAATGATTATTGAATTTTTAAAGTTATCCATCAACTACTTGATAGAATATCTCAACTTGAAAATGATGCAAATTTGTGATCTTTTGAACTTTGCGTCTTGATCTTCCTTGTGACACAAATATATCATCCATTTTTAAAACAGTAATATTATGTTTGTCACAAAACAATGAGACTTCGTCAAATAAAAGAGACCAACCATGATCTCCTATATTTTGTAACTGCTGCTTAGACACTTTAATCAATGTCATAGCATTTATAATATTTTGATTAAGTGCAAGTTGAAAATGAATTCAAAGGATTAAATGGCATTCAATAAATAACATGCTTCAACTCTTTGTTTTGAATTATTTCCATCTTTCTCAACATATTCAAGAACATTGACCATGAAAGGAAATAAAGAAATTAATATAAGTATAGTTTCATAATATGAACCCCATCTAGTGTCTGGGTGTCTTCAAGGTTTTTTAAAGATATTTTTTGATTCAAACGATGTCCACTAAAATTTTTTTCACCTTAGCTTTTAATACTATCACAAAGCATATCTATTCGTTTACACAAAACTCTAATAATATTGCATAAATTAATTAACAAATTAAAAAGCAAAGCAATTTCAACTTTTTTTTACAACCGTTATAAGAGCTAACTGAAGTTGGTGAGTAAAGTAATATACATAAAAAGTATAAGAATTTTCTTTTAATATCAAAGTTTTCAAACCATTAAATTCTCCTTTCATGTTACTTGTAAATACCATCATATCCTTATCCATGTACTCTTGATAAACTTAAATTATATGTTTCTAATAATGACTCCAATGCTAATTATAGAAATAAAACATTGGTATTAGAAACGTGAACAAGACCAAGAAAATGCTCTTTAATTTGTCATTCTTTGTTTAGATACCTTAAACAAATTACCATTTGCTTCTTAATAAAAATGTTGCATGCTTCATCAACCAAAACAGCAAACAATTCATCCCCAAGTCAATCATCAACAATTACTTTTTTCGTTTCACTTACAGCAACTCTTATAATGTCTTTTTGAATTGAGGGTGCTATTAGTTTAAGATTCCCACGAACATGTTTGAAAGCACGACCAATCTCTTCATTATGTTACGCAAGAAATTTTAGAAATTCCAAAAAATTTTCTTGATTAACAGAATCATATATCTCATTATTACCACGAAAGGCCAATCCTTGTCGCAAAAAACATCTAATACAAATCAATTGTTGTTGTCAAGTGAATTTAATAATTCTTTTTAACTTGCTCAGATTGTTTTTCAATAGCAGCACTGATATGTTGTTTTAGCTTCATAAATGCTTCACATTTTCTCCAAGTTTGATTATGAGCGCTATCATGAATCCCAACATGAGTTTGTAGTTTCTTCTTCTTCTTCTTTTTTTCAATTTAAAAAGTCATTAGTTACAAAAGCATCACCACCTTCAGTCTCAGATTTCATAAAATAACAACAAAGAAAAAAAATAACATCTTTTGATATACTATAATCTAACTAGTTGCTATAGTCATCAAACCAATTAGAATTAAATCTTCAAAAAGAAGAACCACAAAGAGTTTGCGAAAAATCATGAATCCTTGGTTGACAAGGACCTTTTTGCAAATATGCACATCTCGCTTTATTTCTGTCATTCGGATGATAACTCGAGATTTTTTGTCGTTGTCCTGAATCTTTTATAAGTCTCTCTACTTCGAATTCTAAAAACCTCCTTTTGTTAGAAGAGATCAATGAATTATTTTGGGATCCAATCTCTAACGATAATGTTCTTTTGAATTATTTCTCCATTAAAAGGATAAATTTATAAATCTAAGTTAATTAATTAATAAAAATAATTCACAATTCTATACAAATTTTAAAGTACAATATAAAATTATAAATACAAAACATAAACAAAACAATAAAAAATGCATAATAATATAATATCAAATTAAGAATATAGATAGCAAAAAAAAATCTAAGAATGTAGATGCTACACAACACAACTGCAGTCATAGTGAGACACCAAAGGCACGAGCAACCAATTAATTGCAGTGAATTTCGAAGATGACTATTCCATAATATTGTTCCTTATCTTATAGCATCTTTCAAGACAAAGATCCATTATAAAAATTATCCAAATTAATTTTCAGCAACTGTTATTTAGGTTATTATTTTATTAGTTTAATGTTGATGGTAATTAATTATAATAGGAGTACATAAGATTTTTTATTTTTCTATTTTTTCATTCATTGCAAATTATCAAAATGAGAAGAATTAATTTTTATCCCTCTCTCAACTTTCACTCTTCCTCTCTCTTCTGGTTTGTCAAACCATTAACATCACAGATTGAATAGCTTAGGACGAGATTTTCTTCATGGTGCGGTGAGCTTGGAGAGCAACCAAGTTGTGAATCAAATTAAAAAGTTATAAATTGCCAATAGTTGCTAATGACGCCGTTTTCTTTCTTTCTCTTATTTTTCCTTCGACATTTTCTTTTCCCCTTTTTTACCTCTTTCTTCAAACTCATCTAATAGAGTTTGATAAGAGGTTATTTCGTAAGATTCTTTCTTGGTGAACATAGCTGTTCCGATCAACGAGTTAGAAGGAAAAAGAAGATCTAAATCATTATTACTTTATGATTAATTGATTTCTCAAAATGGAAGACATGGTAAACAGATCCTCGAGTAGTGATTTTGACAACTAGAGCAATGCCAATCTCCTCCATCAACTCACGAATCTTCAATCTCAAATTTCGAATAGCAACACATGTCTGATTCAAGATCAATCAAACCCTTATTTTCTCCATCCTAGAGAAAATCTAGGTAGTAGAGGTCATGGAGCTACAATGGCATGCTCTCTTTTGGAACAAGCAAGGCTACACAGAAGATGTGTGCTATAAAAAGTAGGGGTACTCCTCCCATTTCCAACAGCAACAGTAACGGCAGCAACATAACACCACAATTAGTCACGTGATCACTGAAGAGCATGATGATATACTCAATGATAAACAATCCCAACTCAATTATCTCCAAGAAAATATTGGAATATCAAGATCTGAGTTCACTCTAGAGCAAATATTTGCCTTGTGAGAGTTGATCAAAGACAAAAGGAGTACAACAACAACCTCATAATGCAAACCAAATTTTGAGTAATTCCATTCAAACCTCCACTCCAGGTAAAACCATTGCATTATATTTTAATACAAGAATGATGAATATTATCACTCCAAAATCTGCACTATGGGTTATTGACTCCGGTACAATAGATTATGTGACTTTGGACTTAAAAGATTTTACAAGCTTTTAAAATATTGCTCCAATCAATGTGATATTATCAAGTGATACCAAAACTGTCAGCACCATCATTGACATAGTCATATTTTCTAAAAACTTTTTTCTCAAAAATATTTTGTACATTCATTCTTTGATTTTAAAATGATCTCTGTGTCAAAATTAACCTCAAATTTACATTGCTAACTGTTAACCGATGATAAGTATTGTGAGATACAAGATTGATCTACATCAAAGATGATTGGAATTGCTAAGTATAGAGAAGGATTATATACAATGAGTAGAGAATTAGAATTCTCTCACTTTCTCCTCCTCTAACAAAGCAAACTTCATTGGTGGTAACTATGACTACTACACATCCCACAACACCTTCACACACTAAGCACAACAACATTTGGCATCTTAGATTAAGATACATACATATGCATAAACTAATTTTACTGAAGAAATATTATCAATTATATAAAATTAATGTTAAGACGGGTAGGAGAAGAGAAAAAGTGAAAAGGGGATGAAAGTGCGAAGGAGATGTGGAAGGAGATGGCAAAAGTTATTAGAAGAACAGCAAAAAAATTTAGTGAATTTAGAGGGATAGGACCAAGAGACAAGGAGTCCTTGTAGTGGAATGTGAGTGTACAAAAGAAGATAAAGAAAAAAGGAAGTGCTTTAAAGAGTGGTTTTTGTGCTGCAATACATATAATTGAAAAAACAAATATAAGGAGGCTAAGAAAGAGACAAAAGTAGCTGTAATTGAAGAAAAAACAAGAGCATATAAGGATCTCTACCAGTTTTTAGGTACGAAGGAAGGAGAAAAATGTATATATAGAATCACTAAGAGCTATGAAAGAAGAATGAGAGACTTGGATCAGGTTAAGTGCATAAAGGATGAAGACGGAGAGGTTTTAGCTCAAGATGAGAAGATCAATGAAAAGTGGAAGAGTTACCTCTACGAGTTATTTAATAAAAAAGAGAGAAGACTCTTCCGAACCTTGGTCGGTTATGCACAAGGGAAGAAGATAAAAACTTCAACTACTATCGAAAGATTTGAGACTTCGAAGTAAAAAAGGTTCTAAAGTAGATGAAAAATGGCAGGACAATAGGACCCGATAATATTCTAATTGTAGTTTGTAGTTTGGAAGGGTTTGGAGAGAAAGGTATCAGTTGGTTAACCAAGCTTTTTAATGAGATTTTAAGGTCAAAGAAAATTCCAGGTAAATGGAGAAAGAGCACATTGATATTTATTTACAAGAATAAGGGGGATATACAGAGTTTCAAAAATTATAAAGGGATCAAGTTCATGAGTCATACCATGAAATTATGGAAAAAGGTGATAGAACAGAGGCTGAGACGAGAGATACAAGTAACAGAGAACTAATTTGGTTTTATGTTAGGCAGATCCACCACTGAAGTTACATATCTATTAAGAAGAATGATGGAGAGGTATTGTAGTAATAAAATGGATCTACATATGGTATTTATTGATTTGGAAAAAGCGTACGATATGGTGCTAAGGGAGGTCTTATGGAATATTTTGGAAAAGAAGAGAATAAGGATCGCATATATCATGCAATTAAAGACATGTATGATGGGGCTATAACTAGTATGAAGACTCAAGGTGGTATGACATTATAGGATTATGTAACACCCTCACTACCAGAATGTCACGCTTCCGGCTGCGCCACTCTGATAGCAAAAAGTATTACGACTACTTTACATACTAAATATTAAAATAGGAACCTGTGACTTAACATCGTATCGCTGATTTCTTTGAAAACCGTAAACAAATACTTTATCTTAAAAAAAATAAGCAGGCATAGATTCATATACAAGACTCCTTACATAATATCTTTTAATATAATATATATAGATCATACAACTCCTATCCCTCTTGCAAAAATTGTAATAACAAAGACGAGGGAAGAAAATAATCTAATTAATACAACATATAGAACTAAATGGAGTTTAACTCTTCTTAATGCTTCTTCCTCTCAACTTACCTTTCTTCCTCTTCTCCCTCTCCGCTTCTCTTTCTCTCACCACTCGCTTTCCCTTTCTTCCTTTCTCAGTTCCCCACTTCTTGAGCTCCCTCATGCCTTCCTTATTTCCCCTTTCTTCCCCCCTGTTTTCCTTATTTTCCCTTTCCTTATTTCCCTTTCTTCCGTAGGTTAGGTTTAAGATACAAGAAAGTGAATGACGGTAGGGTTAAGTTTGGGGGGTTCGGGTTTGATTTAATTAAAGTTAGGATTAGAGTAGTTTAGGTAATTTAATAAAATTAGAGGTATAGAGTATTAATTAAAAATCTAATTTAATCTTTTAAAATTATTTGAAAATGTTATTTGATTATTAATTTATTAATTAACTTTTAATCAAATATTTTAATTTAAAATCAAATTTAATATAATTAATTTTTTTTGTTTATAAAATTAGAGTATTAAATTCTAGAATCTCTATTATTTAACTAAAGTGTATAAAATCTTTATTCTTTTATAACTGTTAAGCTGCCTAATTTAAATATAGAAAATTATTCAATAATTATAATATTAAGTAAAATTTTTAATTTAATTGTCAAAACTTGATTTAATTACTTTTAATAAAATAATTTCTAAAAATAAAGTCTTTAATGAATAAATAAATTAAAATTAACTTATGATAATATTTTTTTTGAAAATTATGGGTCTTACATCCTACCCACCTTATAAAAATTTTCGTCCTCGAAAATTGATACAAAATAAAAGAGATTTCATATTACTTCACTCTTGAACTCATTTAAAGAAGAAGCAAAAAGTCCTCGTTATATATACATACATATAGTTTCAAATGCCAGGATTTTCATATGGAATAAAAATATAAAAGATATAAGTGTGATGTGAAACAAGGTTACAAGATAGGCTTGATGCACAAAATAATATGTTTCAAACGTGTGATGGTAAAGCAAGGCGGAAAAAGGCTATAAAACAAGCTGGGGTTAAAATGATGTGCTCAACGTCCGTATACTAATATCATACCAACTTCAAAGACTCAACTATTTAAACTTTAACATAACTTATTTCCACCATTTTTAACCGTATTTCATCGATCAATTCATCCGAGGGTTCTCAACCTCATTAAATACTTTGCAAATCTTAGTAGTCACAAACTTAACATCAATAAAACTCTTCCTCATGAAACAAGATTCCACAACTCTTTGCTACATCGTATGTTTACAAATTTTATCTTTTGTGTTCATCAAACGTGTTCTAAAGGACTAATGTGTCGTTTACCAAGCCTAATGGTCGCACAAGATATCAAAACTAATCTTGAATATACTCAGAAGGATAGTAGATCATAGAAAAGAAAGAATAGAGACAAGGACTGTGTTCACGAAAATTTGAAAGAATTTTGGAAATCACAAGTAGATAAGAATGAACAAGCAATAAAGAGTGCTGGAAAGAGAATCAACTGATAACTTTAAGGATATCTCTTGAATCGAAGGAATTTGATAAGACCAATAAGATGAAAAACAATACAGTATGTTGAAACGAGTTCAAGCTGAGTCAAGTAAATATGAGGTTTATAAAAGAAGAATATCCAAAACTAAAGGCAAAGCTCTCATAACTCGAATTTATTTTAAAAAATATTCTCGAATATATTATTCTCGAAGAATGGAAATCTTAAGGGAAGATCATTTCACATTTTACAAAAAAAGATAAGTAACAAACATCTTTCAACAGAATAATAAAAGCATGAATGTAACATGATTTCAATATAAATTCAAGTCAAAACAGACTACATAAAATTTAAAAAAAGAAAGATTAATTTGGCTAAAAGAAAAATTCTATTTTTCTCGTTCTTATGTTAGGCATGCATGAAAATTACGATCTTGTTGGAAGGAAACTTAAAATAAAGCTTTACTTATAAAAGGAAAAGAAAATGCATTACAATGAAACAGATTTAAATCACATACAAAAATTTTCAAAGTAAGGGAGTGTAAGCTAAGTTAAAAGTGATTTTATTAAAATTTCAAGAGAAGGTTATGTCGCTCTAAAACAAATTCAAGTTATAGCAAAAAGAGGCATTGCCCAAATAAAGGAAAGTAGAGTCAAAAACAACCTTACATAAAAATAAATCAAACCTTAATTAAAAAGGCTAAAATAATCCAAGAATATACTAGAAATCACACTTTATAAGGATATTCAATAATATTAAAATGCATTAAGTGCGTTCAAAGAGATACAAATCGCAAGAAGAGAAGAATAAGTGACAGGGATAAGATTCATATGAATTCGGAAAGAGGTGTAGGATTACAACTAAGCAACAAGGTATAGACATGAAAAACATCTCAGAAAGAGCCATTTCGCATCTTAACAGGAAATATTGAATCTAGGAACTCCAAAGAAAACAAGAAAAGAATCATGGTAAATTGGATCAAAACAAACTGAAACCAAATTAGAGAAGTGCAACGTTTACAAAAATAGGAAGGAATGGTTCTAGTCACCAATAAACTAGGATGGTTAAAAGTCGCGAAGTATGTCAGAAGAAAGAATTGAAATACAAATAGGAAAGAATTTTGATTTCAAAGAACTTCAATAGAAACCATAGAATAGAATAGGGTAATTGTTTACAAAATTCAAGAAAGTCAATTAAAAACGTAAATATTCCATCTTGTTTAAAACAAATTCAAGTCAAGCTAGATTATGTAAGATTTACGAAATAAAAATTAGTTAGGCTAAGAATAAAACATTTTACTGAAAATCTTGGTAGAAAATCAAATTGTAGTCCTAAGAAGAAACTTGAATTTAAGAACTTCGGTAGGAACGATCAAGAGAAAGAACGGTGCATTTATTTAAACTGGATTTGAGCTAAGTCAAAAATAATACTAGAAGTCATTGGTAGCATTAACAAAGAATGGATAATCTCAAAAGGAAACGAATTCACTTTATCAAAAGAAACATAAAATATTTAAATAAGATTTTTCATTAAAACAACTCAAATTAAAATAAAATATGCACATTTTATAAAATAAACTTAATTAAGCTATGAGCAAAAATATTCTTTCAAGAATCTTGAAAAATATTCAAGTAAGAGGAGAATCAAACCACAATTACTTTGAAGACCCAAAATAAAAATTACAAGAGGACTTTATAAGATAGGATGTATTACGGCAAAACAGGTTCAGATTTCATCGATAAATTACATCGTTTAAGTAGAAGAATGCAGAACCTAAAGCTGTGATGTCAAGAATCTATGGAATAAGTAGGCGCATGTTAAGAGAAGAATACGCATATGGTGAAAAGCATAGAGGCAAAATATCAAATCATAACTTAAGGAGAGAATCTAAATCAGAAAATTTTGCTAGGAACAACAAGAAGAAAGATAATATATTGATCGAAGCAAATTCCAATTAAATTAGAGTACAGAGTTCTTATAAAATAACGTAAATTTGAGGACCATAACATCAAGAATCAAGGGGATAGTCAGAAATATAATTTGACAGAGAATCAAACCGTATCTCAAGAAAGGCATTGAATCAAGGATTTCCAATGCAATTCATAAAGGTAAAACTAACACCTATCACAGATAAGGATCACATGTCAACTAACTTCAAGAATTAATTTCTAACACTCCCAAAACCCGCAACTCGCATTATCTATGACTTGCATATTGTCTATCATAACCCATTGGTGCTTCCATATACATAATTTACTAGTGTTAAGCCGGCCAAACTTAATACCAGGAATTATGCAATGCAAGGCTAATGGCATTAATCAATAGACCGTCATGTGTATAAAACTCTAATTCTCATTATCTGAACGAGACCTATTACATGACAGACGCTCAGAGTATGCAATTGAAGCATAATCAGTCCATTCTTCAGGCTCTACAGGAAGAACCGCTCTGATACCATAATGTAGCACCCTCACTACCAGAATGTCACGCTTCCGACTGCGCCACTCTGATAGCAAAAAGTATTACGACTACTTTACATACTAAATATTAAAATAAGAGCCTGTGACTCAACATCGTATCGCTGATTTCTTTGAAAACTGGAAACAAATACTTTATCTTAAAAAAACAAGCAGGCATAGATTCATATACAAGACTTCTTACATAATATCTTTTAATATAATATATATAAATCATACAACTCCTATCCCTCTTGCAAAAATTGTAATAACAAAGACGAGAGAAGAAAATAATCTAATTAATACAACATATAGAACTAAACAGAGTTTAACTCTTCTTAATGCTTCTTCCTCTCAACTCACCTTTCTTCCTCTTCTCCCTCTCCACTTCTCTTTCTCTCGCCACTCGCTTTCCCTTTCTTCCTTTCTCAGTTCCCTACTTCTCGAGCTCCCCCCTGCCTTCCTTATTTCCCTTTCTTTCCTTATTTCCCCTTTCTTCCCCCCTATTTTCCTTATTTTCCCTTTCCTTATTTCCCTTTCTTCCGTAGGTTAGGTTTAAGAAATAAGAAAGTGAATGACGGTAGGGTTAAATTTGGGGGTTCGGGTTTGATTTAATTAAAGTTAGGATTAAGATAGTTTAGGTAATTTTAATAAAATTAGGGGTATAAAGTATTAATTAAAAATATAATTTAATCCTTTAAAATTATTTGAAAATGTTATTTGATTATTAATTTATTAATTAACTTTTAATCAAATATTTTAATTTAAAATTAAATTTAATATAATTAATTTTATTTGTTTATAAAATTAGAGTATTAAATTCTAAAATCTCTATTATTTAACTAAAGTGTATAAAATTCTTATTCTTTTACAACTGTTAAGCTGCCTAATTTAAATATAGAAGATTATTCAATAATTATAATATTAAGTAAAATTTTTAATTTAATTGTCAAAACTTGATTTAATTACTTTTAATAAAATAATTTCTAAAAATAAAGTCTTTAATGAATAAATAAATTGAAATTAACTTATGATAATATTTTTTTTGAAAATTATGGGTCTTACAGATTACACTAGTGATCATTCTTAAGTTCATACCTTTTTACATTAGTCTTAGAAGTACTCACAGAGCATATCCAAGAGCCTGTGCCGTGGTGCATATTTTTTGCTGATGATATCGTCCTTATGGGAGAGTAAAAATAAGACCTAAATAAGAAGTTAGATTTATGGAGAGAAGCTCTAGAAGTGTATGGTCTGCGCATAAGCCGTAGCAAGACGGAATATATAGAATATAAGTTCGGCCGCTGAAGGGAAAACCTTAATATAGGAGTGAAGATTGGAGAAAATATTTTACGAAAAGTTAAAAATCTTAAATATCTTGGGTGCATCTTATAGGATAATGGAAAGATTGAATAGGATGTAAATCATATGATCCTATCAGGTTAATCAAAATGGTAGAGTGCTTCTGGTTTATATGTGACAAAAAAGTGCCTTTAAAACTTAAAGGTAAATTTTATCGCACTGCTATCAGACAGGCTATGTTTTATGGTACAGAATATTGGACGGCCAAAAGGGAGCATGAGCATAAATTGTGTTAGAGATGAAAATGTTGAGATGGATGAGTGATCATACGCGATTGGATAGAATAAGGAACGAAGATATAAGAGTGAGAGTTGGAGTAGCACCTATTATGAAAAAAATGGTAGAATCGCGTATCAAGTGATTTGGACATGTGAGAAGAAGACCGATAGAGCACCGAGTTAGAAAAGTGAATGAAATAGAAGATGGACAAGGGATGAAAGACAGAGGAAGACCATCCATGAGGTGGTCAAACGAGATCTATATGTAAACAGTCTCTCTATAGATATGATACATGATAGAGCTCAATGACATCGTTTGATCTATGTAGCCGACCCCACCTAATGGGACAAGACTTCGTTGTTGTTTGTTGTTGTCTTACTAAATTATAAAAAATAATCAAAATTGGTCCATTCAATATTATACTTCTAATATTTTCTTTAGCTATTGAGTTATAATTTTTATGCTTAATTATTCTATTAGTTTAACTAAATTTACAATTAGGTTTTTATTTTTTTAATTAGGTTCTTATATTATTTTTAATTTTGTAATGAGGTTTTTCATAGTATAAAAATGTTAGAATTAATTGAATATTTTTTCGCAAACTGAAGATATTCACAATTAAAAATCTAATTAGATCTTTTGACTACACGATTTTTAGAAGTTTAACATTTTGACATAAAAATGATCTAATTATAAAATTAAAAATAATATACAAATTTAATTAAAAAATATAATTATAAGTTTAGTAAAATTATAAAGATAAACAATAATTAAAATTTTTTACTGTATAAAAAATAATTGATAAAATATAATTTAACAGATACAGGCATCGTATTAATAATAAATATATTATGCAATATTTTTAAACATTTAAATGAGAAGAAAATATTTTTAAATAAATATAGTTTTTAACGTGTTAATTAAGTTATTAAAATCTTGATTACTATGTTTTAAATTTTAGATATTTAAATATATTCATATGTTAATTTTTTTTAATTGTTTTCTTAGCTTGTACTATTGTTTTGATTATATCATTATGCTGATAAAATAAATAATAATAAGCATTTATTTCTTTTTTCGTTTGATGGAATACGTATTTATTTTGTTATTTTATGCTTTCATATAATATTAATTATATGATTATTATACGAGAATTACATAAAGGATTTTAGTGCCTACATGTGTGTCAGTTTTCAGTAAGAATGATTGATTAAGGTAGTTTGATATTATTTTAATTAGTTAAACACGTGGAAAATGATAATTGCACTTGCAATATTGATTTGCTTAATACAGACAAGAAAGGTCACTCAACTACAAAGATGCGACAATTATTAATGTATAATGAAAATAATAATTGTAATTAATATATTGTACTATCTATTTATCCAATATTGTTCCTAACACCGTTTATGTCTACTTTTTTGTACTTGATCTAATTCGTCCTTCAATTTTGACAAATACGTAGAATGTGTGATTTGGTAAAATGAGTTCATCATTCAATTATTATCTTAGGTTTGGAAAACTCTAAAAATTAACCTAACAGAATTTAATATATCCATCCAAATTCCAAAACTCATAGCAATCTTTTCCAAGAAAAAAAAAAACTCAAGTTAGAAATTCAACACGTAATATTTTTTTCTTAATTACGTTATTAATTTGTCATAATATAATTATGGCAAATTCTTCATAGGATTCCATTTGTATGTATTATTATCACTATTTTAAAAAATGTCAATGTATAATCATACATGATCACATTAGTTAAAAAAAAAAAGTTTTTTTTTACATACTTTTACTTTCATATTTTTGTGTTTCGCAGTATTTCTAAATCTAACAATAAAGAACTAATTTATTGCGAATCAGAATTTGATTTGAGAATTTATCGCTGATTATATAAAAATCATTTCCAAGTGCCTTGGGACCAAGGGCATAGTTTTGTTGGACCCAAAATGTCCAACTTTAGATACTTTAACTGTGTGTGAGAGCCTCATAATTGGATTTGGAAACCCCACCCCAATGCTTGTTCTCTTCCAAAGCAAACAAAACATAAACAAAACAAGAAGCAAGAATCAAGAAGATTTTACTATGTCTACATCAAACCATGCTGTCTCCTCAATGCAAAATGGAATAATGGATATTACACCATAACTACCTAGCTAGCTTATGGCCTATGGCCATATCCTAACTACCAAATCAATCCATCACAAAATTCTCACACCCAACATTGAAAACCATATGTAGCTTCTCACAACCCTAGTCCCATCATCTTAACACATATGAAGACAATCTTAGCCTTAAAGCTAACACTATCCCAATTTCCATTAAATGTTGATGCATGCTTGGAGTTGGAAGGGTGAGGTGGTAAATAACTAAATATACACAAATAATTGATCACATAATTAATTATATCTTAATTTTGCCTATACAAAAAAAATTGATTAACATTATAATAAGACATAATTTACCGATTGACTTGATAAAAATTTATCGAGAATGAAACATTATAATTTTATCGAAAGTGAGAAGTTATTTAAAAATATAAGTCAATAACATTTACATATAAACGAATTTTTCATGAGATTATTTATAAATAAGAAGAAGAGAAAAAAGATATTTAGAATAAAAAAGAAAAATAATACATGATATATTTAAGTTTATCGGACACATTCCAAACAATATAGGTCACAACCTGCACTTATTGATACAATTATTCAACCAATCTAATAATATATTAGATTTCGTAAAACTATGTATTAAGAAGATATATCTAAAAAAATATTAAGATAATAAAATAGAAGGATACTAGAAATATATGCTTTAGAGATAATTTCTAATTAATTTTTATATTTTAAAAAAGAAACATCAGAAATTCCTCTCTATTATATACTTCTGATTCCATAGTTTGTATCCCAAAACATGAACCACACACACTCTAATAAAGTAGCCTGAAATTGAATTCAAGCTGTGGCAATCATAGGTTGAAAGCTGACCAATCAAGTGAATCAACACTAGATGCCATGGTATCAACCAATTAGGTCATTTTTGTGGTGTTAACATCCTATAGATGATAGAGAAAACTTGAAATTGAACTTAATTTTTCTTTTTGCCGCCCACAGTTTCTCGCAGTTTAAGGATTTGTTATTGACCAACGGATTGCTACATACACAAGACAAAATTCGAACTCCTGACATTTGCTTAAGCGAATGAGTAAGCTGATGACTCGATCAATCCAAGTTGGTTGAAATTGAACTTAATTTTTATTTGGTGTGAAATGGTCCCATAAAGGGTGCAAAGGACCAAAATGTGTGTAGTCCACTCACCAACTAACAAAGACCTCAAACTCAAGTGTTGCTTGGTTGCTTTGCTTGGGGTTGTTGCCAAGACACAATTTGGAGAAGCATTGCTATCAAAATACATGTCCATACTTTATTACCTTAGTGGTACCAATCATGTTTCGATCTCAAATTGCATGTAGTTTCACTTCTCATAACGTAAAATTGAGCACGTTCTTTTATTTAATTAATCTTTTAATTAAGTAGTGTTTTAAAAGAATAAAAAAAATTAACATTTTTTCCCTTTACATTCTTTTATCTTCTTTTTCACTTTCTTTTGTTTCTGTTTTTTCTATTTTTTTAATTTCTCAATATGTCTTCTTTTTTTATACAAAATTTTGTGTGTTTCTATGTAAGAAATTTTGTGTTGCCTTTTAAACATTTTGTTTTTTTTCCAAATATTTTTGTATCGGTTATAAAAAGTTCTATAATTGGTTCCATTAAATTTGTGTTTCTGTTATTTTTTTTTTAAAAAAAAAACCCAATGATCATTTAAAGACTTAGTTACAAAAAACACTTATTCATAAAGCATTTCACATTTTATAATATTTCTCATGATAACTATATTTTTTATTTTTTAAATTATTGAAAAATTAATGCGTCTTGACAAAATTTTTATTCTTTATTTTAACTAATTAAGTGTCATACTAATAATTTTGTGATATTTTAAATTACTTAAACCAATATATGTTAACCAGCATTTTCCCGTAAGGATTAAATGAAAAAAGAAATAATAATAATTTGAACATCTAATCATTATTTTATTCTAAAATAATCATTTTGCGACTCAAAAAATTTAAATTTTGACAAAATAACTTCTAAAAAATAATAATGTCAAAATGAGCTTCCAAAAATATATTTTGTTTGATAAAATAACTCAAAAATTTAGTCATTGGTTAATTTACTTAGTTAACCATTAAATTTTTTCATAAAATTATTAGTGTATTCTCATTTTTTCTTATGAAATTATTAATCTACTTTCTTATTCTCTCCCTCTCTTTCTCTCTTTTCAACCGTTAAATTTATATAGTTTCTTTTTTGCATTGGGCTAACGTGTTATAAAGAAATGATATAGTGAACCAGTCCAATATCAACCTCAACAATATCAAGCTAAGAGAGAGATTTTAATCCAGTTGGTGTCTGCGATTATTACTTTTGTTGTTTGCAATCAGATATCTAGAGAAAGTGGACTGGCCCGAGAGTCATTAGCGGTTTTTCATTCAAAGAAATAAAAGTCCTGATAAAAAAGTAAATAAATAAAAATAATTAAATATTTCTAAAATTTTTAAATGTGTGTGTCAACTGGCAAATGAGTTTATCCCATTTATTTGGACTTGGCCATTTTATGTTTACCGGTAAAAAGGTTAATTATATATTAACTATATATGTTACGAGGCTTTGTCTTCAGGGAGAAAGTATTTTTAGAATTTTAGTGATTAGGTAAAAAGATGCCATTTTAATGGTGAAGATATCGTCCGTACGAGAATTTTTGAAAATTATGTATTTAACCCAAAGTTTGATCAAATTGTAAATAGTTTCAGTTTAGTCTAATTTGATTTGAATGATAAGACTCGATTTATTAGTTTTTTTTGGACGAAATGTGTTACCTTTTCTCTTGTAATATAAAAGGTTAAGTATTTTTTTTGTCCTTAAGGTTTGAGGTCAAAATCAAAATCGTCTCTGACTTTTTTTTGCTATTAAAATCATCATTAATGTTACAAAACGTTATAAAATCGTCCTTTTCTATTTTAATTTTATTTTATTTTTATCAAATTATCCTTAATAATTAATATAAATAATAAAAATAATATTAAAAAATAAAACAAACCCTCCCCCTTCTCCCTCTCCACCTGCACCCCCACTCCCTTATCTCTTCCCTTTCTTCTCTCCCCATCCAAGCAAAAAATCTCACAACAAATTCGGATTATGCAATACAAACAGAAATTCCAGTTCACACAGAAGAAGAAGATGAAGAAGACGCAGAAGAAGAATCAGATTTCTGTTTTCTAGTCCAACCACAGCAGTAACAAGCAAAATCAACAGAAATGACAGTTTAAACAACATTTCAGCAATCCTCATTGTCAAGTTATAGTTACAAATATGCAATGCCACAATTTCAGCAACAACAACAAAATTCATGCCAAACTTCAAAAATCATGGATGCAGAAGAAGAAGAACTCGATGCGAACTCAGATTCAACAAATAATTCCACAACAAATTTGCAGAATGTATCAACAATTTTAGATCCAGATTTTCAATTCCACATCCAAACCAAACCGCATCAGAGATATCTTCTTCCAAGAACAAGTTCAATCGATTTGAACACACAAGCAACCCGAATTTCAATTCTGCAATCAGATTTCCTGATTCAGGGACCAGCTTACCTGTATGCTGGAACGCAATCTTTGGATGCCGGTGGTCGTCCGTGGCAGGGAACAAATCTGGTCGAGGATGAAGCAGCGGCAGATCTGACAACAGGTAGTAGCGCCGAGGACGGCACCTCCGTGAAGGGGGAGCAGATGCTCGCGACGCCCTGGGTTGACAGAGTGGCAACAACGACCGGCACCGGAGATCTTCGAAGGTGTGGCGGAGGGTTCCGGCGTGTTTCTCCGATCTTAGCAAGACCAGTTCCACTCTTTGTGGCGGTCTTCCCTTAGGATCTCGAAGAGGAGGATCGAACAACGAAGAAGTAGGCGGCGGTGGTGTTTCCAGGGAATTGCGATGGAGCACGAGACAGCGATAAGTTGCTGCAGGTAGCAGTGGATTTTGCAACAGACGGTGCGAACGAAACTGAGGGAAGGTGGAGAAGGAGCCACTGGAGCCAGACGGTGGTAAGGAAAGAGAAGGGAGTGGGGGTGCAGGTGGAAGGGGGAGAAGGGTTTGTTTTTATTTTTTAATATTATTTTTATTAATTATTAAGGGTAATTTGGTAAAAAAAAAATAAAGTAAAAATGATGATTTTATAACGTTTTGTAACATTGAGGATGATTTTAATAACAAAAAAAGGTCGGGGACGATTTTGATTTTAGCCTCAGACCTTAGGGACGAAAAAAGTACTTAACCCTAATATAAATAAACGGCAAATAAAATTCAATAATTAAGCTCGAACACAGAGTTTGAAACTTGAAGCTTGAAGCTTGAAACTTGAAGTTAGAGAGAAGCGAGGAAAATAATCGCATTGGATTTGATCAAATTGAATAAAAATGAGTTTGTTGAGTCCAAAAACAAAGAAGCTAGTGAAAAGGGTAACCATTGCTGCAACTGTCATCGCTTCTTATTTCCTTTTGACCGCTGATTATGGCCCTCAGCCAAACGCTCTCGACCCTCCTGTAATCTTTTTTTTTCTGTCATTCAAAAGCTTCAATCTTTACCCTTTTCTTCATCTGGTTCCTTTTCTATTTTATTGTTATTATTATTGATTGAGAATGCTTTATTTTATTTTATTTAGTTTTATATCTTTTTGTTAAGTTGAAGATGATTTAATTGAAATGCTAATTCCAAAGGGATCATTTCTCTCTTGTTTTTGATGGAATAGATTCTTAATGGCAGGTTAAGAAGCAAATACTTTTAAATCAGAGTACCATGAAGGAGTACATTTTCGGATCAAAGAGAGAGTCTCAAGAAAATCACCTGGCAAAATTGGACAACGGCAAGGAGAATCCATGAACTTATCTTTATACTATGATCATAAACATTATTTGATTCATCTTGTTGAGGGAAGGTTTTCTTTTTAGTCATTTGCATTTGTGAATTAATATTGTCTAATAGAATGGTTTAATTACAAGAAATGTTCGTTATACTCATTTTACATGAGAAAGTGTGCCGACTCAAGTTCAGTACCAATGGCATAAATGGCATAAAGATTTCGTTTATCTTTTGTTAACTTTCCTCCCCTTTTATTTGGATCCTATGGCCTATCATATAAAATGATGCATTCACAAGTGTATATTTTTGTTATGAACCAACCTTCATATTGTGTAAAGTGAGCAAATAGCTCTCATCATTATTGAATGAGAAGCATATCCAACATTATAACATCTTAAGTATGATGAAGAAAGGAAAAATAAAAACACTACAAAAAATATTAGATATCTACTCTTCACCTATAATAATCGTTAAAATATCATTTAATATGTTTTATGCTCTTTACTTTTAATTTTTCTCTACAACCAACATATTATTATTTTCTCTCCAATTTTCTTTCATCAAGTAAAAGATAAGAAAAAAAATTTATTTTTACTTTCTTCATCCAAGTAACTGATGGTGGAAAAATTGTCGATAAAGATTTTCAGAAAAATAAGCGCGTTGTAAGTATAGTTCTAAATCGAAAATTAAACCTCAATCAAACTTAAATTGTTTGTCACTTAAGCAAACCCAATAAAATTAACCGAAGTATTTAAATCTCGGGCCATCTCTCAAGGAATTACAGGGAAGTGTATTTTATTATTGTTTATGAGATTGTATCTTTTTGGATTTTGAATTTAGTAAGCAAGGAATGTAAATAACAAGAAAATAACTAACAATTAAGAACAGTCCTAGCAAGGGTTGAAAATCGGAATCCCTATCCTCATTGTCATTGTCAATTATGATGGTAATTGCAAATTGCTCTCACTTAGTTAACCTCTAACAATTGAAGGTAAGTCAAGTGAGCAATTCAACTTGAGTTCACAAGTCCTAATCAAAGACTAGAGTTAGTGAAGCTCAAACCAACTAGCAACTTTCAATCGCCAACCAACAAGAGACTTTGACAATTCAAGAGTCTCCAAATTACTCAATCTAAGCTAAGAATACCAAAATTCTAATTTAAAATCCTCCCAAACATTTCATCAAACACTTGGAAGGAACAAAATAAAAACATAGAAAAGTAATGAGAGAATGTAAAATCTAAGACTAACAATTCCAAAGGAATAACAATAGCAAAGCAATTGAACAATAAGAAACATGAAATATGAATTGCATTAATATGGAGTAAAGGAAACAAAAAGAATTCATAAACTAAATAGGCAACATAAAAGAATCAACAAGAGAAATAGATAAACTAAAGTAATGGGGCAAGTAAAAGTAGAAGAAACCTAAATTAAAGCAATGTAGAATTCTGAAATTAAGAAGAAATAAGACTAAGAACCCTAAAACCTAGTGAGAGGAGAGAGCCTCTCTCTCTAGAAAACTACATCTAAAACCTAAGATTATTTGAGAGTAAGTGTGAATGAATGATTCCCCCACTCTGAAGCCTCTAATCTGTATTTTCGGGATTGGAAATAGGCCAAAAATAGCCAGAAATCGCCCCCAGCATTTTCTGATATCTGCAGCACGTGACGCTTTGTCACGCGTACGCGTCGCCCACGCGTACGCGTCGCTTGTCTGTCGCACCAGTCACACGTGCGCGTCATACCACACATGCGCGTCGCTGCCAGCTTCCCAAAACTCCACTTTCTTGTGTTCCTTCCACTTTTGCATGCTTCCTTTTCATCCTCTAAGCCATTCCTGCCCTATAAAACCTGAAAATATTCAACACACATATCACGGCATCGAATGGTAATAAGAGAGGATTAAAATCAGCAAATTTAAGGCCAAAGAAGCATGTTTTCAATCATAGCACAAGATTAGGAAGGAAAATGTAAAACATGTGAATTCTATGAATAAGTGTGAGAATAAGGGATAAAATCCACTCAATTCAGTACAAAATATACCGTAAAATAGCGGTTTATCAATCTTCCCCACACTTAAATATTAACATGTCCTCATGCTAAGTTCAAGAGAACCATACAAGTGAAGAGGAATGGTAACACTTATTTAAAGGCAACCTATCTATATGAATGCAACTACATACAAAAATGTTTCTACTTACTATCTATTATATATATAAGCATATATGTGGTCAAAGTGAGTCAAATTTCCAAGGAATCATATATACACAATCAAGGGCTAAATAAATCACATCAAACACATTCACAGTTGAATTGAGTTACTTAAAACAATTCACAAACTTACAAAACAAGCAATGATCAAATATGGACATATGGAAATGAGCAATTGAACCCTCACTGGATATGTATATGCACTCTAATCACTCAAGTGTTTGGGGTTAAGCCACTCAAATCTCCTCTAATCATACTTTCAAAAACTTTGTTTTTCATCTAACCAATCAAGAATTATCTAGTGTACAAATGCAAATATCATGAGGGCTTTTCAAGGTTGTAATGGGGCTAAAGTAAGGGTGAAGATATATGTATGGCCAAGTGAGATATCATATGAATCTTTGACTAACCTAAGTTCTCACCTAACACATACACACACTATACAATTCTAAAGTCAAGCTTAGCCACCCAAAATCTCACTTTTGCATATTTTTACACACTCATGTATCAATTCTAATTCCATCACATATGCATTGATTTTCTTATTGAACTTAACAATTTTCTCTTTTTCTTTTTTTTCTTTTTTTCTTTTTTTTTTTCTATATATATGAAAGCATAATACATTAATGCATATGGTTTCTATAATTTCATACGTATACACCCAAATTCTCAATATTTATCAATAAAAATAAAACACATTCTCATCAACCAAAGTTCTCATATTTTCTCACACTTATTTGACACACACTCACTATCTTAAGCTAACCAAAGATTCAAATAGGACAATTAATTATTTTTCCGCTTAAAGCTAGTGATGTGGTAATATAAATAACAAAAAAAGGGGGTTAAAAAGGCTCAATGTGGCAAACAAAGGTAAATAAAATGGTGGACTATTTGGGATAAATGAGTTATAATCAAATAATGGTCTCAATCACATAATTTCATGAATATACTCTAAATAATAGACATATAGAATGGAACAAACCAAAGATTGCAATCATAGAGAAGAAAACACACAAGAATAAAAATTATGGTTAAATAATGTAACCATGCAATTAAGCTCAAAAACACACAGGTTGTGTGTTCTTAGCTCAAAACCATATTCCAAACTATATCATGCAAGTTTTAAAAAGTTTTAACTTAAATCAATGTGAATCTTAAATGCCCGTTCTAAGAAAAATGAATTTCTTGAAATTTTCAACAAATTGACCAACATTTATTATTATATATATACTAAATGAAATGTTGTGATTATGAAAAGCCAAAAATTTTTAGTTCACTCCCTATTTTTAATCAAACCAAATTCTCATATGCAAGAGGATAAACTAAGCTCAATAAACCACATTTTTTCAAGTCATAACTAATAAACTAAAAGTGTAATTTAAACTAAAGATCTAAGATATACAAGCCAAAGTGCAAAATGCAACAAAGTAAAAATAAACAAAAGTACAATAAAGTGAAAATGTGCAAGTACTAAAAAAAATAAACAAAAATAAAAGCAAAAGTATCTGAATGGTTCACCGAAATGTAATTCCGCCGATGACGGCGACCTCCCAACACTTAGAGATTGCACCGTCCTCGGTGCATGCAAAGATGTGCAAGTGGATGGGTTGCTACAACTGCGGAGTTCCTTCAAAAGCTTGTGCAGAGTGACTTGTTGTTCGCCCCATTTAGAAGTTTTTCGTTTTCCTTCTTGATAGCCATCCTGAAAGAAGAGAAGAAGGAAGAAGAGTAACCCACAAATGTGTAAATAAATAAAATATGGGTGGGCTAATGCCAAATAATAATGAGGTTCTCAACTACATGGTAGCTACAACATGCAAGTGAGTGATAAACCACTTTTTTATGGTTTATCTTGTACTAAATAGAGTGGATTTTATCAATTTTTTATACACTTATTCATATGAAAAGCATAGTTTTACATTTTTCTTCCTAAATTGATGCTATGATTGAAAACATGCTTATTTGGCCTTAAAATTGTTATTTTTAACCCTCTCTTATTTTCATTCGATGTCGTGATATGTATGTTAAGTGTTTTCAGAGATTACAGAGCAGGAATGGCTTAGAGAATGGAAGAGAAGCATGTAAAAGAGGAAGGAACACAAGGAATTAAAGATTTCATGGATGAGCAGCGACACGTTGATAAACCCCAATTTGATGGTTTATCTTGTATTGAATTTAGAGTGTTTTGACGACCTTTTCTCACATTTAACCTATGAATTAGCATGATTTTGTAATCTCTCTCGTATTTGTGCTTAAGTGTAAAAACATGCTTTTTAAGCCTTATTTTGATGAATTCTAATTCCTCTTTGATTCCATAAGATGCCTTGATGTGTTTACTAGTAATTCCAGGATTGAAATAGGCTAGGCATGGATCAAAGGGAGCAAGGAAGGAAGCATACAAGTGGAGAGAAGCATGAAAAGTCAAAGAAGTGAAATCAGCCAAGCACGCGCACGCGCACAAGGCGCTCGCGCGCACATTGCAGAATCGGCCAGAGGCGCGCACGCGTACCGTGCGCGCACGCGTCGCAGTCCGCACATGACTTCATTAAAGCAACACGTGCCTGGAAATTTGGAAGGGTTTCTGAACCCATTTTGGCGCCAATTGCAGATAGAAAGGAATAAAAGGATCAAGGATTGAAGGGGAAGACAATCTTGGAATCATTTTTAGCATCATTAGGGTTAGGATTAGTTAGTTTTAGAGAGAGAAGCTCCCACTTCTCTCTAGAATTAGGATTAGGTTTAGGTTAATCTCTCTTCTTAGATCTAGGTTTAATTCATGCTTTAATTCACTTCTCCTTTATCAAGTCTTAATCTTCTCCTCTCCCTCTTTCTAGTTATGTGCTTTAATAATTGTAATTCTTCATTTTGTTTTGGATAGATTGTTGTTCCTTTGTTTTCTTTCAATAATGCAATTTGAGGTAATTCATGATAATTGTGATTTCCTTGAATTGTTGTTGTTAATTCTTTGCAATAATTGTTGTTAGATTTCATTCTTGTTGTTGATTTACTATGCTTTCTTTTGTGCCTTCTAAGTGTTTGATGAAATGCTTGGTTGGATTTTAGTATAGGTTTTGTTTCTCTTGGCCTAGGTAGAGTGATTAGTGACTCTTGAGTTATCTAATTCCTTTGTTGATTGATAATTAGAAGTTGCTAATTGATTTGAATGCCTCTAAAGCTAGTCTTTCCTTTAGGAGTTGATTAGGACTTGAGGAATCAAATTAATTCATCTACTTCACTTTCCTCCATGATTAGAGGTTAACTAAGTGGGAGCAATGGACAATTTGTCATCACAATTGAGGAGGATAACTAGGATAGGACTTCTAGTACTCATATCTTGCTAAGAGCTTTGTTAGTTGTTAGTTTATTTTCTTTGCCATTTATGTTTCTTGTCTAAAATCTTAAAAACCCCAATTATAACTCACAACCAATAACAAGACACTTCATTACAATTCCTAGGGAGAACAACCCGAGGTCCAATACTTCGGTTTATAAATTTTAGGGGTTTGTACTAGTGACAAACAACTTTTTGTATGAAAGGATTATTGTTTGGTTTAGAAACTATACTTTACAACGAGACTTCATTAGTGAAATTCTAAACCTTCAAAAATCCAATCATCAAAACGGCGCCGTTGCCGGGGAGTTGCAATGGTGTTATGTTATTGGTTATTGTATATATGTGAATATTGTGAATAGCTTGCTTTTTGGATTGCTTGTTACTTTTTTCTAGTCTTAGTATTTTGTTTCATTATTTCTTATTAGTTTTTGCTTCTTATTTTCTCTTGCTACCATGAATTCTCACTTTGGCTATGAGTGTGATTACAACTATGCTGTAGGAGATGAGAACTTCAATGAGGATGTGTATCAAGGATGGGACAATCAAAGGTGGGAGGAGCCATATGCATATGATCAATCCTCTTGGCAACAACCTCCACCAATGCACTATGAAGAAGAGCCATTCTATGATGCATATCACTCCAATGGCTGTGGTGAATCACCTTGTGACTTTCAAGAACCACCACCATATGCCTATGAATCTCATCCTCAACATGGACCTCAACCATACTCACAAGCCTTTCCACATCAAGCACCTTCCTATGATCCATATCCACCATATGACCAATCATCCATGCTATATTCTTATGACCATTTTGAGCAAGAACCTTTAGAACCACCACAACCTTATCAAGATTACTTCCAAGAACCACCTCAATACATACCATCTCCACAATTTTATCAAGAGGAACTACCCTCCTACCATGAATCCTCTCTCCAAAATAATGAACCTTTCTACTCACCCCAAACCCCAATAGACGATCCTCTCACTTTGTTACTTCAAGGACAAGAAGCCATGAAGCGGGATACACTTGAGTTTGTGACCAATTTGACCAAGGTAGTGCACACTTTAGCCCACCAATGCTTGAATACTCAAGGTATTTCCATGACCACATGTGAAAAGTTAAAAGAAGAGCAAAGCATGAAGGAGAAATTGAAAAATTCGGTGGAGAAGGAGGAGCCGAATTTTGTGTTGGAACAATTGGAGAAGCCTATGATCATGGAAGAAAAGGAAGAAGTGGTTGACGATTTAGGAGATGTTGAAAGTCCATGGGAATGTAGTATCATGGAGAACTCTTCCAAGAAGCTTGATATTGATGTTGAAGAGGGTGCGCAACCTCCAAGGCATGTCATAGTTGAAGACTTGGAGGAGGCCTATCAAAAGATGGATTCCATCATGGATGAATTTCTATCTACAATTGAATCATCTTCCATTGGACATAAATTCGAAGTTATAGAAGAGTGTGCACAACCTCCCATACCCTTGGTGAGCGAATCGAAAGAGAGCTACCAAGAGGAAAAAGTTGGCATGGTGTATATTGAAATTGAAGAATATGAAGAGGTTGATCAAGAGATGGATTTATTCATCAATGAATTCCTATCCAATATTGAGTCACCTCCTATTGGGCAAGATGAAGTTCTTGAAGACAACACCAAGCTATGTGATAAAAGGAAAAAAGGTTGAAATTGAGAAAGCTCACAAAGAGGTGGAAATACACAAGGAAGAGCACAAGGAAGTAGACCTTGCACTGTCTAAGTGTGGGGAAGCGTCCTTTCCTAAGTCACCATCCAACACAACATTTGAGTGGGTAAAATCCTTCTCTCTAAGCTTTACTTTCTCGCTCGAATATGGTTTGATTGAAACGGATGGACAACTTAGAACTCTTTGTGGAATTAAAAGTAAGAATGAGTTGTGTAGTGGTTGGAAATTTGGTATAAAGCTCACTAAGGTCAAAACTTTAAGGTATAGGGATTATGATGGGACAAGAACCACTTTGTATGGGTCTAGAAGGAAGAATTGGTGGACTAAAGAGGATTCTATGTGTCGACCACCCTTATGTCAACCACCCGTACGGAAAAATCATGAGACTCAACTCACGGATGGGTGCGAAAATAAGATATGGGATCCCGGTTTGCTATGTGAAGACCAACTATGGGGACTCGTATCTTGGGTAGAACTTTGCCCAAGCTTGATGAAGATGGTTGGAAATTCTGTCAACCAATTGAGAAGCAATGATCGTTGGAGATTCAAGGAGGAGTACAAACATAAGCCACCATGACAATGAGTCTCTCAACATGTCCAACTTAAGGACTTAAACTAAAAGTGCTAGGTGGGAGACACCCCACCATGGTAAACTCTTTCCATTCTCTTTTAATTTTGCTTAAATAAGTGATTTGAGTTGCCATTGTAGGTAGAGGTTTCATATAAATTTGTTTGTACAATTAGATGGTTAGCATAGTCACATGTATGTTGTGTTTAGTAGTAGATGAATAATATCAAATTGCATTTTTGTGAATTGTATGATGGTTGATTGAATAAAGAGTTGTGATCAGTATAGGGAGCACCTGAGCACAATTTTTCTGCTTAGAGGGCAATATAAAAAAAAAAGGGATAGACGCGCGCCCACGATGTACGCGCTCGCGTCCCTGAGTAGCTGCATCATCACCCAAAATCTAGAGAGTTGGACCTCTCTTGGGCAAACACTATGCCCTGAGCCCAACACAACCCACGTTGACGCGCACTACGTGCGCGCGCACCGATCACGAGAACAAGGAAGTTCACGCGGACGCACGCCTGCCGCGTCCGCGTCGATCTGCTGCTGCAACTTCTGAGCCAATAATCAGAGAGTTGCGCTGGATCTGGGCCAACTTTAAGCCCTCAGCCCAACTCATCTCGCGTGCGCGCCCATATACAAAAAGAGGAAAGGACGCGAGCGCACGCATCGCGCTTGCGCGCTTTATGTTGTACTACCAACGTATGCGAACGCGCCTTTGCCGCGTGCGTGTCCCCTAGCTGATGCCGCCATTCCAGGCCTTTGTCCAGAGAGTTGGGTGCGCACTGCGCCCACTCTAAGCCTCCAGCCCAACTCAATGTACGCGTGCGCGCACTGTACGCGCACGTGCACCTATATAGTTTCCCCATCCACGCGTGAGCGCACTGTACGCGCACGCGTGGGTCCCTAATCTCATCAATGTACGCGGACGCGCATTGCGCGCACCCGCGTCGATTCGAAAGGAGGATAACCTTAATGCGCGAGGGTGCTGCCCAGTAGCGCACATCTCTTTTCCCCCATCATCTTCTTCCTCTTCTCTCCTCCATCCTCCGCCAATAGCAGCGACGGCCACCACCACTACCGGCAACCTTCATCCGTCATCTCTCTCCCACGTCCAACCTTCCATTCTCTCGCTCTGCACACCACCCGTCCCTGCCCGAACCACCTCCGCTGTCACTCCGCCATCACCGCCGGCAACAAGCACTTGGCGGCTCCTCCCTTTCTTTCTCCATTCACACTCTCCTCTCACTCTCCCTCTCTCACCGCCGCCAGCTCCCCTTCACTCTGCCTTCTACTCCACCGAGCACCACCACTGCTCCACCGTGACCGCCATCCTCCGCAGCGGTGCTCTGCCTAGCTCATTTCTCCGCCGCCCCTACTTCCCATTTCTATTTCTTCTTACTCTGCTCCCAGGTTCCGTGCTCCAACTCTGCTTTTTATTAATTTTTCGTTTCTGTTAGCTACTGTTAGTTTTCTGTTAGTTAGTTCGAATTGAAATTTTGCATGTTAGGCTAGATAGAAATAATTGCGATTAGGTAGCTAGGGCTGGATAGAGGATTCTAGGCCTGATAAGTGCTCCATTTGTGCTTATTTGTTGTTTGCTTACTTGGGTGTTGTATGCTGATTTTGGACTACTTTTTATGCAATTTGTGTTGCCTGAATGCTGTACCACTGCTGCTGTGCTTAATTGATGATTGTCTTCTTGCTGTTTGTGCTACTTTGCTATCCAGGAACGTTCAATTTTAAGCCGGAATGCTGCCCAATTTTCAAGAAATCTGTTTTCATCTTAATCTCTATTGTAATTTGGGCTAATTTCCGCTTCCTTTCAACTTCCCAGATCTGCACCAATCATTGTGAACATGATTTCTATGTCTAGCCATAACTCTTCTTTTATTGAGCCTAAATATCATCATACCACTAATCCACCTTTCTAACTCACTAATTTATTTAACCCTCTAACTTCTACTCACATTTAACCCTTTTTAACTATTCTTTTAAAAGTATGATGATATTATTGCTTAATGAATAAGAGTTGTTAACTTTAGTGAACATTGCATTCTTGGTTTACTTGTTCACTTATGCTTATTTGTTTACCAATTTTATTTTCAAGTTCAGTTCACATCATGATTGTTTATTAGCCAATTGATATCCTGAACATGCTTTCTTTGCTTTGTGCTACGTGCTTCATTGCTTATATTCTATCATCTTTTTCAGGATGTCGGATAAAGGAAAATCCATAACCACTACCTCTAAGAAAAGAAAACATTCTACACCCTCTATTCCCTCCATTTACAAGAATTATGCTAAGAATCCATTGAATGACGAGGAAAAGGAAAATCAGTTGCTACCTTCTACCGATCCAACAAAGTTTCCCAATCTTTACTGTGAGCTTCGCCTTTCTAAGTATAGGACGACGAAGCTGAATACTGAGAAGAAATTACTCCTACCCAATGATGTGAGACGAGCCATTACTAGTCGCATCCTAGAGTTGGGTATGGACTTTGTTGATAGAGATTTGGGAGATATCAACATTTCTTGGGTTAAGGAATTCTATTGCCACTTCTTTCGTCCTACTTTGGATTCAGTTCAGGTGAGGGGTAGAGAGATTATGATCACTGAATCAGCCATAGAGGAGGCATTGCAATGCCGACATCTTACTGATGGCACCTGCGCTCATCAGCAAGCTGAGATAGCTATTCACAGCATGACCTTTGACTATAAGGCGCTTAGGCGCGTGATTGGTTTACCTGATGCCACTTGGGTCATAGATGCGAACAACACTAAGCCTAAAGGGATGCTATTTGCTCATCTGACTAGAGAGGCCAAGACTTGGCAGATAATATTTGCCCACTACGTCTTACCCACCACTCACTTTTCTGAGATCCCTATGGAGATGCTACTTTTGATTGGTTGTGTTATGGAGGGAAAGGAAGTGTATTTTCCTCGATTGATTCGGCAGTGTTTGTGGCGAGCACATTTTCGTGGCCTACTTCCGTTTCCCACCTTGGTCACCAGTATGGCCGCCTTAGCTGAGGTCCCCTGGTTGGATGATGATGTGACACCACCACCCCCAGATGACGATGACAAGGAGGTTACTATTCCTTGGGGTGGTTGGGTGCACGAGAAGCCACCAGCTAGATGCCGATCTAGGGCTAGAGCAGTGGTAGGGACAGTTGGACCTTTAGCAGCCCCATCTTCTTCTACAGCAGCTCCATCTTCTTCGACAGCCCCTTCTTCAGCACCTGAGCCGACTTACCTACTGGTTCAGCGTCTGTTTTGGTTTCTGGAGTGCGAAAAGCGCTACATCAGGCACCGACTGGATCGGATGGATCAGGCACTCATCTCCCTGGGCGCTGAGTTACCTCCACTTCCAGACTCTTCAGCCTCCGATGAGCAGGATCATCAGGAGGAGGATGCTGACGCACCAACTCAGCAGGATGCACCTTCAGCTGCACCTGCCACCACAGAGACTCCGCAGCCCCATGAGGAGCCGGTTCCACAGCCTCAGCCAGAGTCAGCACCTACCGTTGTACCTTCCCCTGATCCTCCGGTTTAGCATTGAGGACGATGCTCGATCTTAAGTGTGGGGAGGTCACCGGTAGAATCATTAGAGGACCGTTGAACATTTTGGCCATTTTTCTAGTTATCTTACTTTGCATACCTTTGTATATATTTGATGCATTTTGAGTTTATTTTGGATACTCTTACTATTTTGGTTCGTTTTGGACACCTTTACTGCTTATTTTGGATTTTTAGATGTTTTGGATGCTTTTGGATATTTTAGATATTTTAGATGCTAGATTCAATACTTTTAGTTGGATTTTTCTTTATATACTTTTGCATACCCTTCTTTTTAGCTTATAGTGTGATTAGAAATCATGTTTGAATTGCAAAAACTTAGTCACCCTTTTCGCATAAGAAATTGGTTTTAAGTGAAAAAGAAAAGGGTAAACTAAGGAAAACTTTTGAATTTTTCAATCACAACAATGCTCAGTCAAATATTGAGATTTTCCAAGAAAATTTAATTATAGGGCACCAACCCAATTGATTGAAGAAAATTTTTGGTGAAACTTGCTTGAATTTCATATTTGTGAAGCATGTATTGAGCTTAGAACACAAGCTTGTGAGATTTGAGCTTATTAATGTGGTTACATTTCATAACCACTTATTTTCCATTCTTGTGTGCAATTGTTCTCTTTCTATGATTGTGATCCTTGATTTGCTTGATTCTATATGTCCATTTATTTCTTGTATTCATGCATTTGTATGATTGAGGCCATTATTTCATTAGCCCACATACCCAAATAGCCTACCTTTTACTCTCCATTGTTAGCCAATTTTGAGCCTACGCTTAACCAACTTATTCCCATTTTAGCTCATTACAAGCCCAAGGCGAAAAACTAATGAAAGTCCCTTGTTTGGATCTTTGATTAGCCTAGGCTAGTGAGAGTGTTTATTATTCAAAGTTGGTAAAGCTTGGGAACAGTGGATGGGATAAAAAGGGCAGTACACTTCTATATTTAGGAATTGGGAACATATTCATATATTGATTGAATGTATAAGACCTTATGCAATTGATGTCCTTGTACAAAGTATAAAAAGAAAAGAAAAAAAAGAAGAGAAAAATGAAATGAAAATGAAAGAAAAAAAAGGAATATAAAAAAAAGAGAAGAAAAATAATAAAAGGGGACAAAATGCCCCCAAAGTGAAGTTCAATAAAAGGGGATCAATGCATAAGTATTACGAATCAAGAAATAAGATGCATGAATATGTAAGAAAAAGTGAAGAATGGGTAGTTAGAGTAGTTTGAATTTGTATAGGTCATTATATAGTTAGGTGGGAAAGTCTATGCTAATCCAAGATCTAAACTCTAGTCCACTTAACCATAAATGATCCTACCATGACCCTAACCCCATTACTACCTAAATGAAAGACCTCATGATGAATGTATGCGTGCATTGAATAAATGTTGATTGTTAGAAGAAAATCAAATTTTGGAAAGCATGATTAGAAGAGAATTGAGTGAATTAACCCTTAAACACTTGAGTGAATAGAGCGGATACACATCCGGTGAGGTTTCAAAAGTTCAATCACATGTGTTCACTCATATTATCTATATTCTTGCAAGCATGAATTTCTTTTGATAATTCAATACAATTGTGGTTTGGACTTGATCTCTATTGCCCTAGCTCTTGTGCCTACACATGTCTCTTGGGAATTGATATGTTTGAACTAAGCATTTGCATTCACTTTAGGTAGTTGCATTTAGATAGAACCCATATAGTTTAGTTGCATATTAATAAATGTCATACCCCTTAGTTCCTTCTTACTTTAGCATGAGGACATGCTAAGGTTTAAGTGTGGGGAGGTTGATAAACCCCAATTTGACGGTTTATCTTGTATTGAATTTAGAGTGTTTTGACGACCTTTTCTCACATTTAACCTATGAATTAGCATGGTTTTGTAATCTCTCCCGTATTTGTGCTTAAGTGTAAAAACATGCTTTTTAAGCCTTATTTTGATGAATTCTAATTCCTCTTTGATTCCATAAGATGCCTTGATGTGTTTACTAGTAATTCCAGGATTGAAATAGGCTAGGCATGGATCAAAGGGAGCAAGGAAGGAAGCATACAAGTGGAGAGAAGCATGAAAAGTCAAAGAAGTGAAATCAGCCAAGCACGCGCACGCGCACAAGGCGCTCGCGCGCACATTGCAGAATCGGCCAGGGGCGCGCACGCGTACCGTGCGCGCACGCGTCGTAGTCCGCACATGACTTCATTAAAGCAACACGTGCCTGGCGATTTGGAAGGGTTTCTGAACCCATTTTGGCGCCAATTGCAGATAGAAAGGAATAAAAGGATCAAGGATTGAAGGGGAAGACAATCTTGGAATCATTTTTAGCATCATTAGGGTTAGGATTAGTTAGTTTTAGAGAGAGAAGCTCCCACTTCTCTCTAGAATTAGGATTAGGTTTAGGTTAATCTCTCTTCTTAGATCTAGGTTTAATTCATGCTTTAATTCACTTCTCCTTTATCAAGTCTTAATCTTCTCCTCTCCCTCTTTCTAGTTATGTGCTTTAATAATTGTAATTCTTCATTTTGTTTTGGATAGATTGTTGTTCCTTTGTTTTCTTTCAATAATGCAATTTGAGGTAATTCATGATAATTGTGATTTCCTTGAATTGTTGTTGTTAATTCTTTGCAATAATTGTTGTTAGATTTCATTCTTGTTGTTGATTTACTATGCTTTTCTTTTGTGCCTTCTAAGTGTTTGATGAAATGCTTGGTTGGATTTTAGTATAGGTTTTGTTCCTTTTGGCCTAGATAGAGTGATTAGTGACTCTTGAGTTATCTAATTCCTTTGTTGATTGATAATTAGAAGTTGCTAATTGATTTGAATGCCTCTAAAGCTAGTCTTTCCTTTAGGAGTTGATTAGGACTTGAGGAATCAAATTGATTCATCCACTTAACTTTCCTCCATGATTAGTGGTTAACTAAGTGGGAGTAATGGACAATTTGTCATCACAATTGAGGAGGATAACTAGGATAGGACTTCTAGTACTCATATCTTGCCAAGAGCTTTGTTAGTTGTTAGTTTATTTTCTTTGCCATTTATGTTTCTTGTCTAAAATCTTAAAAACCCCAATTATAACTCACAATCAATAACAAGACACTTCATTACAATTCCTAGGAGAATGACCCGAGGTCCAATACTTCGGTTTATAAATTTTAGGGGTTTGTACTAGTGACAAACAACTTTTTGTATGAAAGGATTATTGTTTGGTTTAGAAACTATACTTTACAACGAGACTTCATTAGTGAAATTCTAAACCGTCAAAAATCCAATCATCACGCGCACGCGTGAAGCACGCATACGCGTGGTTAGGAGAAAAAACAGCGACGCGCACGCGTGAATCACGCGTACGTGTGACTAAGATAATGCACATAGACACGTACGCGTGACAAGCCGTCACGTGCTGTAGATATCAGAATCCGCTGGGGGCGATTTCTGAGCCCCTTTTCCACCCAGTTTCAGGCCCGAAAGTCCAGATTAGAGGCAAGGATGTGGCTGAGACTTGTACACTTTTTCATTCTCAATTAGTTTTAGTTTTAGTTTTTAGAAAATTCTAGAGAAGAAAACTCTTGCTCTCATAGGGTTCTTAGCTTTTCATAAATTTTCTTAGTTTCGCTTGGATTGGATCTTGAGAGAGAGTTGCTACTATCTTCGGTGGAAGTCTTTGTCATTATAGTTTGCCTTTCTTTTACCTTACTCTTGTGCTTTTCCATTCAATTACTTAGATTCATGTTATGATTTTCTTAATTTTACATTTCTTAATATAATGAACCAATTTCAGTTTTAATTTCATTACTTGTTGAATTCCTTTCAATTACTTACCATCTCCAATTTTAGTTTTATTAATTTTAATTTTAATTACCATGTCCTTTCTCTACTCCCTTTATATGTTTGTAGAAATAGCATTCATATCAATGGAGTAGAGCTTCCAACTTGATTTTGGAGTTGATTAATAGGGAACCCTTGAGTTGGAATACTCAAGTGTTAATAGGTAATTGAAAGTTGCTGCCAATTGGATTATCACTAACTCTAATCCTTCCTTAGGAAGCGATTAGGACTTGTGAATCGTGTAATACCCGGTCTAACCGAAATTAATTAAATAATGAGTTAAGTAGGAGCGAATATGATTGGAATATTTGGCAATTGGAATTTGATGATTTCAAGGTGATATTTGGATTCAGTGAATTTTTCCGAGTCGGAAGACATAGTTTTCTGCGTAAAAGCGCGCAGTGGGATTTTGACCGGCAGTACCGGCTGAGACCTGTCTGGTACTGCAGCTGAAAAAAAAATTGATTATGAGTAAATAGGATTAAGAAATGAGGAATTATAATTAGGGGAGGTAGAAATATTTGAAGTGCGATTTAGAGCGCTAATCTTAAAGGTTTTGGTCCAAAATTGGGCCAACGGACAAAAATAAGTGAACTGGGCCTAAGTGGGCCCAAGACCCAACATATATAAACATTAGTTATGAGCATTTCAGCTCATTTTGCCCTAAAGAAGGGGTGTTGGGCGCTGAAATTGGGAGAGAGAAGAGAAGAGAGAAAACCTAACTCTCTTTAATCTTCAAACCACCATAACTTGAGCTACGGAGCTCCGATTGACGAGCCGTTTGTGACCACGCGTCGCTCTTCTCATCCTCTACATTTCTATCTAAGTTTTGTGGTGATTATTCCATTCATCTCTGCCCAGTTTTCGAAATTCCCCACTGTTACACGTTTTTGGGAAGTTAGTGTTGAAATCTTGTGATTTTGGGTGTTTAGGGATACTCCAACATGGATTCTAAGTGGGTTCTATCCCTACTTCATATGGGCTGAGGTAAGAAGTGCTCAAACCCTTGTGATTTATCATCTTTATGAGCCCTAGGTTGATGTATGTATGTAATATTGGTTATGTTAGTGCATTTGATGGTTTTGGTGCACGATTGGGAGATTGGTGTTGCTTGAGGAGCTTTGGTGAGGCTTGGAGCTAAGGTTGGTGGAGACTCCCAAAGAAGAGGCTCAATTGATTTGGCTACAAGAGGTATGGTTTAAGTTTCATTTAAGTACCGTGTGGTGTGATGAGAATTCCTAGGCTAGATGCCCCTAGGATTAAGTTTGGATTGTGTAAATGGTTGGTGCTAATATGCATAGTTGGTATGTAATGTGAATTGATGATTGGGTTGAGAATTGTGTGGCCTTGTATGCTTGGTGTATTGAAAATTTGATATATTGGGTAATGAGTATTGATTTGTGGTTTATGCATTTAAATTGTGAAATTGGGCCGGAGGCCGTGAATTTTGGGCCAGAGGCCGAAAAGAGGTAAGTAAGGTAAGTTGATGTGTGCATTGTATGATGACACAAGTAATTGGATGAATTTCAGATAATGAATATATGAATGATTGGGTTGGTTATTGAATAATGAGGTTTGAGGAGTTGAAGTGTGGAAATTGGTAATTTTGGGTGAAATTGTATAGATGAGGTATGTTTGGTTTTGGTTGAGGTATGTTATGTGGTCATATATGTGATCATGATTATTGATGCCTTGATGGTATGATAATACATGAGAGATATGTATGTTGTGATATATGTTTGAGGAATGATTGTGGTTGATTTGGGGATGAAACCACGTGATAGTGAGTATGATATTGATCATGTATAATGATGGTTGAATCGAAATAGTATTGTTGGAAATTGGGATGAGGAAGGGTGTATGACATGTTGATGTGTTTGTAATTTAGCCATTTGTTTGAAATGGGTAAAAATGGTTATATGGCGGTTTTGTGAATTTTGGTAATGTGTCAATGTGTGAGTTGAGGAGGCTTGACGTTGAATTTGATACATTTCAATTGATTTCAAAGAAAAGGGATGAAATTGGCATGTTTTGATTGATTTTGAAAAGGGTTGGAAATGGTTTGTTTTGAAATGGCACTTTGTGGTTTTTATGAAAAATATGGTTTTTGGGCATACTTTGGTGAGACATAACTTGGACTACAGATCTCTGTTTTGCGCCAAATCTGTTTAGAAATAAAATGGGATCCGGGATGTCCATGCCGTTCGAAGAACGGATGAAAAATGATTTAAAATGAGGAAGTTATGTCCATTGGAAGATTGGGGTCTAAATATGTGAATTCTGCAGTTTTTAACTTAGAAAATTTTTAGCAGAATAACCCCTTGCGCGTGGGCGCACTTGGCGCGTACGCGCCGATCTTCCAGAAAGCGCCATCCACGCGTGCGCGTGATGTGCGCGGGCACGCCGATAGTGCTGCACCCCAATACCCAGCCATTTTCCAGAGAGTTGTGCCAGAACTGTGCCAGCTTTGTGCCTGGGGCACGAGAGTATCCACGCGTACGCGTGGTTGACACGTGCGCGTCGATTTGGCAAATTTTTAATCCACGCGTTAGCGTGCATGACGCTTGCGCGTCGATGAGTTTTTAAGGCCATCCACGCGTGCGCGTGGAGTACGCGTACGCGTGGCATTGTTTTCATGCCAAAGTTGATATTTGAGTTTTAAAAGCCAAATCTCATACTTCTAAGCCTCCGATCTCACCCCTTATGTATTAAATCATTATGATATGCCTAGCAATGAGAAAGGAGCTAGGGGATGTGGTAACTTGCGAGTGAAGCAAGGGGAAAAGTTATGATCAATGATGATCAACGATGAATATATGAGATATGGAGCATGACGGTGGGAGTACCGTGTATGCCATGAGCCGAAGGGCTATATTTATTGATAAATGGCTGGTTCTTGATTGGACCATGAGCCGGATGGCTGAGTTATTGCCGGGTCACGGCAAAGCCATTATTGATTATGGCTAAGTATAAATGCATATATGATTAATGAATGAATATGTTGAATGGATAATAATGGAAAATGTTGAAATGTGATGTGTAACCCCGGGTAGTAGGCAGTGGCGTTGTCCACTTGCTCCGGGTATGAGGCGGAAAATGATGTTTATGATAAATGAGTTAATTATGGAGTGTTGAATGAATGTAACTCTGACACCTGGGTAGTAGTAAGGGTTGGGGTCCGTCCCACTTGCTCCAGGTTAATGTTTGAGTTTTGATAACAATAAAGATTGATAATATGAATTGAGATTGAATGAATATATGTTTGAGATACCTGGGCAGTAGCAAGAGTCGTGGTTCGTCCCGCTTGCTCCGGGTTAATGTTTAAGATACATGGGCAGTAGCAAGGGTTGTGGTTCGTCCCGCTTGCTCCGGGTTAATGCTTAAGATACCTGGGCAGTAGCAAGGGTTGTGGTTCGTCCCACTTGCTCCAGGTCAGAGATTGTGACACCTGAGTAGTAGCGGCAGTAGTGGTGAATCCACTGGCTCCAGGTTGAGCTTTTAAACACCCGCCTAGGTAGTAGCCGCAGTAGTGGTTGTTCCACTGGCTCTGGGTTGAGCGGGTAGTAGCAAGGGGGTTGTAGCTCAAACCTACTTGCTCCGCAAGGGGTGTTTCTGTCCAATGGTTAGCTACCAGGATATGTCGGGTTGGCTATATAACCGACAGATGATATCATCAGCCATAGGGCAGGCATACATCATTTGCATATGTTTGAATTGTTTGGGTTTGCCTATTTGTTTTGGATTTCTATATCATACATGCTATGTTACCTTATTACGTGCTACTTGTTCTACTTGTACCTTATTTGTGTATTACTTGTCTGTATTGCTTGTGTTTGTACAACTGAGAGATCCCTCATGTTGGTGTCGGTGGATGTTGGTGGCTGTTCTTGATGAGATGAATTGATAATGCGATTGCATGATGATGATGATTTTTGAATGAGATAATTTGAGTCCCCTGGGTAGACGTAGTGATGTGATTTCACTAGCTCCAGACGAGGGTATGATGTATTGATATAGAGTTGCTGAGACAGAACAACTGGTGATGATTTTGCTTATGATTCTGAGTCTGATTCGTGTAAGAATCAGCGAGTTGGGAAACATGTGTAACATGAACTAGATTTAGTATCCCCTTACGACAGATGCCTATTTATGGATTAGTGAGAATCTAGGCTGGATACTTGGTGAAAAGGAGTTTAGGATGCTTAGTGAGTTTTTATTGCAGTGCATTGTATTTATTTGGCACTTTTACCGTATTGGGAACCCATGGGCCCGGGGTTCTCATTCCGTATATATCTCTTGTTTTTCAGATACAGGTTCAGGTGCTCAGAAGTGAGCTGCGGTTCGTCTGAGAAACGGCGAAGATATTTATTTTCTCTACTTTGTGTTTTCCTTAGAATCTCTCCACCTTTGTTTTGAAAAGATTATATTATGTGTTGAACTCTTTTGGAACTTGCCTATAGAGGCTCTTATGTTTCCTTTGGGAGAGATTAGGATGTACTGTTGTCAGTTACTTTCATACTGTACCCTAGCCGGCCTAAACTTCGCGGGTCGCGACTAGTGGCTATTTACTTATGTTATATATATCTATCTGTTATCTATCTCTTAATCTCCTTTATGCCTTGTCCATATATCGCTTTCGGCTTCACGTTTTATCTTTTCGTTGTCGAAACGTGAGTGATACGTCTTCGCGATTTTATTTCTACTCTTTTCAGGCTTCTCGATTAATACTCCTTTTGAAATTACCTATATTTATATATTAAAAAAAATCCACCTGAGAGTCGTACCACCGTAATATCATTGACTTATGACTCGAGCATAAGGATTTGAATATTAGGGTGTTACAAATCGAAGTTAGTTACCTACTTGACTTTTCTTTATTAATTAAAGGATAACCAAATAGAAGTAACAACCATTTCTCTATTATACTTGGAAAAACCAATAAGGATAGAAATTCCTATTAATTTTCTCCTAGTCAAGGCTTTTTATTTTGACTATACAACATCTCTTATTATCATTCTCCGCTTTAACATTTAGTTATTTAATTTTCCGTTTTCAAACCTCATAAATTTCTCAGAAAACTCCTGATCAATAATTCGCACCTTGTTTCAACTCGTTGGGAAACGACCTGGGAATTCTACTCCCAGTATTTTATTCTTAATTGTGACAACATTTTTAAATTGATAAGTGGAATTTTTGCCGGTTAAGAACTGTACTCGCAACGCTATTCTTATTATAAATTCTTAATCGGTAATTTTTCGCCCGTCAGTGAGAAAGCAATATAAGCTAGGCAATCACTACAGTTGATGTAAGAGTAAAATTAAAGTATAAGTAAATGACATAAAGAGCATGTTAAGCATCAAGTTCAAACGAGAAAGAGTGGGTCATGAAAGACAATATGAGTTCATATCAATGCACAAAGAACACAGGAGTCATAAAGGATTAAGCATTGATTTAAAAGGTTTTGTCACCCAACAATACCAAAAAAAGTCAAGACGCACCAAAATAATCCAAGAAATTTTCAACAATTGAGTAGGAGAATTCAACACCAATGTATAAAAAACTTAGAAAAAAAAATAAGAACAAACTATAAAAACAAAATTAAAATGCAATGAATAAAAGTATGCAAATGCAATAAACAAAAGAAAATGAAAGATGAGAAAAATAGAATGTGTTTTTTTTTCTATTTATTTATTTATTTATTTATTTATTTTTTATTATAATTATTATTTTATTATTATTATTATTATTATTTGAAGAGAGGGAAAAGAAGAAAGTAAGAAAGGAAGAAGAGAGAAGAAGAAAGGTAGAAAGAAAGAAGAAGGAGAGAAGAAAGAAGAAGAATGAAAAACGAGAAGCGGCTGATGCGTGAGCATCTTTCCTATCTTTTCCTAGTGAATTTGCATTTAAATTATTGAGTTTAATTAAGAATTGATTATCTTTTAGCCACTATGGATGCTACTTTGAGCCTTGTGCAATTCTGTTTATTTTAGGTAGCATTTGGCTGGATTTGGTGGAAATGACCAGCGAGGAGTGACGCGTGCACGTACCTGACGCGTACGTGTGACACGCGAAGAAGACCATCGATGCGTACGCGTGACTGACCCGTACGCGTGACATGCGCCACGTGCAGAAAATGTTGATTGCTATAATTAATTTTGATTTAAATTTAAATTTTTATTTTTAAAATAGGAAAAGATATTATTTAGCTTTAGAAATTAGATTTTAAATGAGGATTAGATATAAAAGATAAGATTATCCCATTCCACTGGGGGGATGTCATTCTGTAAATTACAGTTTACTTGAATCCTAGTTTTTCTCTTTGAGCCAAGAGCAACAAAACCTCCACTGTTAAGGTTAGGAGCTCTGTCTATTGCATGGATTGATACTATCATTTTTCTATTTTAATTCATGTTTTGATTTATATTTCAAGAATTTTTTTCGTTCTTTATCTTATGAATTTGGGTGGAACGGGAGTATGACTCTCTTTCTAATTGAGTTCTTGTATAACTTGGAAAAGCTATTTATGTGAACAACAGCTTGAAAACAATTTCTCTTAAATTCTAATTATCTAGACTTAACGGGATACGTGACATATAATCCTCTTATATTTGGATAATTAGAATTTTTGTGGCATAATAACTAGAATTAAACTTCACCCCCTAATTGGAATTAATTGACCAAGGAATTGGCGATTGATGAGAGTTAGAGGAGACTAGAAAGGTCTAAGGAATTAGGGTCTAGTCACATATAGTTTGCCATGAATTAAATCTTGCATGATTAAAATAAATTAATAAGAAAAGTCAATCCAGAAAATAGATAACTCTGACGCCTTAACTGCCTTCTTCATATTGTTTTCACCTCAATTTATTGCTTGCTTTCTGATTCTCTAAATTACTGTTTAATGCTTTTGAACAATTGATGCGTGAGCATCTTTCCTATCTTTTCCTAGTGAATTGGCATTTAAATTGTTGAGTTTAATCAAGAATTAATTATCTTTTAGCTACTATGGATGCTACTTTGAGTCTTGTACAATTCTGTTTATTTTAGGTTGCATTTGGCTGGATTTGATGGAAATGACCAGCGAGGAGCGACGCATGCACGTACCTGACGCGTACGCGTGATTTGGAGAGTTGCACAGCGACGCGTGCGCGTACCTGATGCATACGCGTGACATGCGCCACGTGCAGAAAACGCTGATTGCTATAATTAATTCTGATTTAAATTTTAATTTTTATTTTTAAAATAGGAAAAGATATTATTTAGTTTTAGAAATTAGATTTTAAATGAGGATTAGATATAAAAGATAGGATTATCCCATTCTACTGGGGGGATCTCATTCTGTAAATTATAGTTTACTTGAAATCTAGCTTTACTCTCTGAGCCATGAGCAACTAAACCTCCACTGTTAAGGTTAGGAGTTCTGTCTATTGTATGGATTGATACTATCATTTTTCTATTTTAATTCATGTTTTGATTTATATTTCAAGAATTGTTTTCGTTCTTTATCTTATGAATTTGGGTGGAACGGAAGTATGACTCTCTTTCTAATTGAGTTCTTGTATAACTTGAAAAAGCTATTTACTTGAACAATAGCTTGAAAATAATTTCTCTTAAATTCTAATTATCTGGACTTAACGGGATACGTGACATATAATCCTCTTATATTTGGATAATTAGGATTTTTGTGGCATAATAACTAGAATTAAATTTCACCCCCTGATTGGAATTAATTGATAAAGGAATTGGCAATTGATGATAGTTAGAGGAGACTAGAAAGGTCTAAGGAATTAGGGTCTAGTCACATATAGTTTGCCATGAATTAAATCTTGCATGATTAAAATAAATTAATAAGAAAAGTCAATCCAGAAAATAGATAACTCTAAAGCCTTAACTGTCTTCTTCATATTGTTTTCACCTCAATTTATTGCTTGCTTTCTGATTCTCTGAATTACTATTTAATGCTTTTTAACAAATCACTCAACCATCGTTGCTTAGTCCATCAATCCTCGTGGGATCGATCCTCACTCACCTGAGGTATTAATTGGTACGACCCGGTGTACTTGTCGGTTAGTCTGTGGTTAGAAATTTCGCACCAGCGGCACGTAAGCGTCGTCCACGCGTACGAATGAACGGCGTCGCGCGCCTAGCACGATTCCAGCCTTCTTCTAGCATAAATCTCTGTTCAGGTACCAAATTACGCCGATTTTTATTCCACACATACGCGTAGCTGACGCTTACGCGTGGATTGTCAAAATTGCAGGTGACGTGTATGCGTGAGTCACGCGTACGCATGGGGTGGCTTGTGCGCCAGGCACCTGAAGAACGAAACTCTCGCGCGATCTAGAATTTTCACGAATAAATTTCCGTTGTAAGTATAGCCTCTAGACCGACAAGAATTCCTTTCTTACAAAAGTTTTGGTTGTCACAAGTAACAAACCCCTTATAAAATTGATAACCGAGGTATTTAAACCTCGGGTCGTCTTCTCAAGGAATTGTAGAGAAGTGTTCTTATTATTGGTTATGCAAAGGTATATTTTAGGGTTTTCAAAAGGGTTGAACAAGTCATTTAATTGACAAGAAAAATAAATTAATAATTAATAAAACTCTCGGCAAGGTATGAGAACTAGAATTCCTATCCTAGTTATCCTTATCAATGGTGATGGGAATCATATTTTTGCTTCCACTAAGTCAAATGGTTAAATTAAATTAACACCTAAAGTCCTAGTCAACTCCTAAGGAAAGACTAGAGTTATAGGAATCTAAATCAATCAGTAAAGATATCAATTATCAATCACAATGAGTTTGACAACTCAAGAGTTACCAATTAATCAACCAAAGCCAAGAATGTAGATAGCTAAATAAAATCATAGATCTGAAATATCTCAAATTGCATTAATAAAAGAAAATCAATCCAAACATAAAGAGTTCATAAACCAAATTGAGAAATTAAGTAAAAGGAACATTGAACCTGAAAATTGAGAAGAAGAAATCCTAATTCCTTTAAAGTGAATCCTAATCCTAAATCCTAAGAGAGAGGAGAGAACCTCTCTCTCTAAAAACTACATCTAAATTATGAAAAGTGAATTATGAGTCATCTCCCTTCATTCCTCCACTTCGCAGCCTTTAATCTGTGTTTTCTGGGCTTGAAACTGGGTCGAAAATAACCTAGAAATTGCTGGAGGCAAAATCTGCCACGTTGATTTTCGTCACTGCGATGCGTCCGCGTGGAGCACACGTTCGCGTCGCCTATCTGTACGGCCACTATGGCAAACTATATATTAAATCGAAGCCCCAGACATTAGCTTTTTAACGCAACTGGAACCGCCTCATTTGGATCTCTGTAGCTCAAGTTATGGTCGATTTAGTACCAGAAGATCAGGCTGGACAACTTTAGCAGTTTCTTCAGTTTCTTGTATTCCTTCCACTTTTGCATGCTTTCTTTCCATCCTCTAAGCTATTCCTGCTTTGTAATCTCTGAAAACACATAACACACATATCAAAGTATCGAATGGTAATAAGAGAGGATCAAACATAGCAATTTTAAAGGCCAAAGAAGCATATTTTCAATCATAGCACAAAATTAAGAAGGAAAACGTAAACTCATGCAATTAGTATGAATAAGTGTGTAAAGACTTGATAAAAATCACTCAATTGAGCACAAGATAAACCATAAAATAGTGGTTTATCAGCACCTTTCCCGTGCAGTTCAAGCACAACTTTCTGTTCATTTTTCAATATTGTGCACCTACACATGATGCGTGCGCGTCATAGACGCTTGCGCGCCACATGCACTTTTTTTAACGTTTATTGAGAAATAACAGGCTAACAAAGGAATGCCAAACATGATTAAGCAAGGGAAACCATAATTTAAACTAAATAAACATAACTAAAAATAAAAATTTAACTTATTACCAACGTAAACAAAAGAGAAAATAGGAAGGATTTACCATGGTGGGGTGTTTTCCACCTAACACTTTTAGTTAAAGTCCTTAAGTTGGACATTTGGTGAGCTCCTTGTCATGGTGACTTGTGCTTGAATTCATCTTGAAACTTTCACCAACGCTTGGACTTCCAATAAGCTCCAACATTTCTAAATAAATTCATCAAGCCTTGATAAAGTTCTTCATAAGCTTTGAGCTCCCAAAGTTGATCCTCTTGTATGCCGGGATCCCAAATCTTGTTTCTACACCCGTCTTGAAGTGGATAATCATTGTTTCAACCGGGTGATAAACAATCCGAATTCTCAATGAAGTACCAAACTCTTCTCTTAGATCCACCCATGTGATCACTAGTCCAACCCCTTGCATTTAGCTATTGAAATATCAACCTTGATGAGCCTTGATTTGCAACTCCAACCACTAAACATCCTTCTCTTATGCTTCATTTCATAAAGACTCCTAAGTTGGCCATCCGTTTCAAGAATACCATACTCAAGTGGGACAATAAAGCCAATAGAAATAATTTTTACCACTCAAATGAAGGAGTAGATGGCAACCTAGGTAGAGAAGGCTCCAACGATCTTGACAAAGCATGTACAACTCTCGTCCATCCATTTTGGAAGATTTCCATCTCAATGTTGCTTTCAATGTCATCGGAAGAAGGCTCTTCTAACTCAAGAGGTTCACTTGTGGGTGCAAATTCATAACTAGGATGGCTTGATTCATGATCATCATTACCAAGGAAACTTCCTTCTTAATTTATTCCGTCCAATTCTTCATAGGGAATATGCATTGGAGGTTGTGCACTAGCCTCCTCAACATTACTTTCAAGCTTCTTGGAGGAATACTCTACAACTCTGGATTTCCATAGAGGTTCAGCATCTCCTAAGTCTTCAACCACTTCTTCATCTTCAACAAGTACGGCTTCCTCCAATTGTTTCAATACAAAGGCACATTCCTCATTGTCCACCGGAGTTTCTAGTCTCTCCTTCATGCTACATTCTTCATTAGATTCTCCACATATAGCCATGGGAGTTCCTTGAGTGTCCAAACATTGGGAAGCTAATTGACTTACTATCTCAGTCAAGGCAGCAGTGAATTCTAGTACCTCCCATTGCATCTTTCTTTGCCCTTGAAGAATAACTCTAAGAGTGTCATCCATTGGAGTGGATATGAGCGTTCATTGCTTGGGAGAAAAAGTTCATGATAGGGAGGTGGGTCATCATAATAAGGATGTAGCGGTTCAACACTCTCCATCTTTTCCACTTGTTGTACAACACACTTCAGTCTCTTGTTCTCAAGTTGAGATTTGTTAGCCATGAGAGCTTCGTGTGCTTTTCAACTTTTCTCTCGCTCCATTTGATGGATGGTTACTTGAAGTCGATCCATTGCGTCCTTAAAATGATCCATTGGCTCTTGTTCCACTTGCCTATCATAAGTAGGATCATAGTGCTCTTAGATTGATGGATATGGACATGGTGTATATGGAGGTGGTGGTTCTTGGGAGTAATTGTGATGGAATTGGGGTGGCTCTATGTATGGTTCATATGGCTCATAAGGTAGTTGGTATGGTGGGTAAGGATTAGGGTCATATGGGAGTGTTTGGTAACATGGGGCTTATGAGTACGGTGGTTCAAAATTATGTTGAGGAGAGGGTTCATAGGTATATTGTGGTGGGTGTTGATTGTCACGAATAGGTCCACCATAACCATTATCTTGGTATGCATCATAGAATGATTGTTGCTCATAGCACATTGGAGGGGGTTGTTGCCAAAATAGTTGATTATAAGCTTGAGGTTCCTCCCATCTTTCGTTGTCCCATCCTTTATGCATGCTCTCATTGAAGCGTCCATTCCCTACAACATAATTTGAACCAAACTCATAGCCAAATGAGTGAGAATTCATAGTAGCAAATAAAAACAAAAACTAATAAAAATAAGTAACAAAGTCTTAAAACTAACAAAAACTAACAAACAAGCAAAAACAAATATATACAATAACCAATAACAAGGCACACATTTGCAATTCCCCGGCAACGGTGCCAAAAATTGATGGTGGAAAAATTGTCGATAAAGATTTTCACAAAAATAAGCGCGTTGCAAGTATAGTTCTAAACCGATAATTAAACCTCAATCAAATTTAAGTTGTTTGTCACTTAAGCAAACCCAATAAAATTAACCACAGTATTTAAACCTCGGGTCGTCTCTCAAGAAATTGCAGGGAAGTGTATTTTATTATTGGTTATGAGATTGTATATTTTTGGGTTTTGAATTTAGTAAGCAAGGAATGTAAATAACAAGAAAATAACTAACAATTAAGAAAAGTCCTAGCAAGGGTTGAGAATCGGAATTCCTATCCTCATTGTCATTGTTAATTATGATGGTAAATGTAAATTGCTCTCACTTAGTTAACCTCTAACAATTGAAGGTAAGTCAAGTGAGGAATTCAACTTGAGTTCACAAGTCCTAATCAAAGATTAGAGTTAGTGAAGCTCAAGCTAACTAGTAACTTTCAATTGCCAACCAACAAGAGACTTTGACAATTCAAGAGTCTCCAAATTACTCAATCTAAGCTAAGAATACCAAAATTCTAATTTAAAATCCTCTCAAGCATTTCATCAAACACTTGGAAGGCACAAAATAAAAATATAGAAAAGTAATGAGAGAATGTAAAATCTAAGACTAACAATTCCAAAGGAATAACAATAGCAAAGCAATTGAACAATAAGAAACATGAAATATGAATTGCATTAATATGGAGTAAAGGAAATAAAAGGAATTCATAAACTAAACAGGCAACATAAAGGAATCAACAAGAGAAATAGATAAACTAAAATAATGGGACAAGTAAAAGTAGAAGAAATCTAAATTAAAGCAATGTAGAATTCTGAAATTAAGAGAGAAATAAGATTAAGAATCCAAAAACCGAGAGAGAGGATAGATCCCCTCTCTCTATAAAACTACAACTAAAACCTAAAATTATTTGAGAGTAAGTGTGAATGAATGATTTCCCCACTCTCCAGCCTCTATTCTGTGTTTTCGGGCTTAGAACTGGGCCAAAAACAGCCCAGAAATTACCCCCAGCGTTTTCTGATATCTGCAGTACGTGACGGTTTGTCACATGTACATATCGCCTACACATACGTGTCGCTTGACGAAATCCTTGTCATGCGTACGCGTCGGTCATTTTTTCTGCCGTACTAGTAACGTGTGCGCATCATACCACGCGTGCACGTCGCTGCCAGCTTCCCGAAACTCCACTTTCTTGTGTTCCTTCTACTTTTGCATGCTTTCTTTCCATTCTCTAAGCCATTCCTACCCTATAAAATCTGAAAACACTTAACACACATATCACGGCATCGAATTGTAATAAGAGAGGATTAAAATCAGCAAATTTAAGACCAAAGAAGTATGTTTTCAATCATAACTCAAAATTAGGAAGGAAAATGTAAAACATGCGAATTCTATGAATAAGTGTGAGAATAAGGGATAAAATCCACTCAATTCAGTACAAATAAACTGTAAAATAGCGGTTTACCAGTAATGAGATCATAGGTATTTTTTCCCATTTTTTACTTCTCATCCAACCTTTTTTTTCATTCAATCAAAAGCGTTGATGTCACAAGATTCAAGGCACCAATAAATAAACACAATATCTTGGCATTCCAACAAAAAATGGTGAAAATATAAGGCCATGATCAACAAAGCTATTCACTTTTCACACTTTCAACCTTTTATAAAATGAAAAAAAAATGAAAAATTTTTCCAGAAGTAAGGAGCCATGCTTCAATGAATCAAATCATAAACTAAATTGAACATCCTAACTAACCCAACAAAAAAAAGGGTAAGGGGTGTGTCATAACCAACATTCATCCAATCCAATCACTGTTCCTTGAAGTAGTAGTCTTAAAAAAACACATTCAACTTTGTTATTGTGGATCTATGGTGTAATTCAAAGATGAAATCTTTGTAATAATTAATCTTGTGGGGGTGGTGGTTGTCATCATCATCATGCAGAACATAAATCAGGAAGAAATATTTGTATCTGTACAAAGTCTTATTTGCAATTGTTTAGCATTTGAACTCCTTTTAGCTTCAAGTGTTGTAGCTTCTTTAATTGCTACTTGTGCTTCATTCTCCATTCCAAGTCCTCCAAGTGCAACAGATTCAAGATAAAATGCAATGTGCTATAGAGAAAAAATTACTCTTGTCTGTACTGCATCGTTCAACACTTCCTGATACATGTCGCTAATAAGATAACACAAACTACGTCGTGCATAGACTATAGGAGAAACCATCATTCCGGCATCACTGAACTGTGTATAATACAATTAAGTCACTTTTAGATAAATATTGTAGTCCGATTAAATAGCTAAAAAGAATGAATTCAGAAATTCTACCAAAACTATTCCTCTATCAACAAAATATTGATGTGAAACTCTATTTACCAGAAAGTGGGATATACATTAGTAGCATTGGTCCCATTAGTGTTAACATTCTTCGGTGCATGAGTAGGATCATCTGAATCAATTCTCCCTCTTCTTCTACCTTTATCAATTAATAAGCCAGAATCAACTTAAACTATATCTTATGCTTTCTCCTATGATCTATTCTAATCCTCTCATGTGCAAAAAGAACCAAATTATATGAAAATGAGAAGATTATAATGTTATTACCCTGACAACAGCAGAAGAAAGTCAGTGTCTAACAGGAGGTTGACCTTCCGGTTCATTTCTGTCTCCCTGTATGTCAAATTAAACTATTTAACCAAATCCCTAAATTTAGATTACAAGAAAGATAATATTTTCTGCTATAGAAAAGAAGGGGGAGGGGGAGTGAGACTGACATGGGGAGGAAAGGGTTGTTGGCGAGGAGTTGAGAAGGGACCCCTTCGAAGGCCTCGAGGATCACGAAGCCGCTCCATAATCTGAGAAAATTGAACAAAAAAGTAGAATTGATTAATGAATTGGAGAGAATGGAAGTAGAGTGGTGTGGTAATTAGCGAGAGAGTAATGAGTGACCTCGTGTTGTTACCGGAGAAGCTCATCGATCTCATTGCGGAGCTGCTCCTCTGACTTCTCCACCGCAGTGCTTGCGTCGACAGTTTTCCCATGTCGTCCATTGCCTTCCGTCTAGTGTACCTCAACTTGGCCAGGGCCCGATCTACGCCTCTACTTCAACGGTGCTCTACCACTCCCTCTGCTCCGTCGTGCAGTGCCTGAACTCGGCCAGGGCCTGATCTACGCCTCTACTTTGGCGGCACTCTACCACTCCATCTGCTCCATCGTGCTGTCCTGTCTACCACTTAGATGCCCAACCCAGGCTTCGCCGTCACCCCAACCCAATTTAACCCTACATTTAAATTTATCCCATATGTTAAATGGAAGTTTATTTGTGAACTTTTTATTATTGTGAACCAACCTCTATATTTTTTATTAATTTCATTTATTACCTGGTCTATCAAGGACCATAAGATACTTTTTTCACTGAAGAAAGCTCCATGTTATGAAAATAAAGATGAGGATTTGAGGAGGGAAGAAAGATAAAAGAGAATAGATAAAATAAGAGATGCTTTTATTAATGATTGGTATGTACATAAATCTCTAAAGAGGACTATTTATAGCTAAGGGTCTAACTCCTAGCTGATTGAGTTAGGTTGACTGATTCCATCTATTTGAAATTTAAAATACAGTTACAGTCTAGAGCATCTATAACAGATATATTTATAACATTCTCCCTTAGATGTTTCTAGTGGTAATACGTTAGGTAATTGCCTCATTAAAAACTTTACCAGAAAAAATCAGATGGGATAAAAATCATAGTTAAGAAAAAGAGTACAACCCATGTTACTCCCCCTAATAATTACATCACTTGATATCTCTTAGTTGGCACATTCTAATCCTGTATACTAACTCCTTAAATATTGAGGTAGATAGTGCTTTAGTGAACAAATCTGCTAAATTATCATTGGAACAAATTTTCTGAATGTTTATATCACCACTTTGTTGAAGATCATGAGAATAGAAAAGTTTTGATGAGATATATTTTGTTCTATCTCTTTTGATGTATCCTTCCTTTAGTTGATGTATGCAAGCAGAGTTATCTTTGTATATAACTGTAGGTATTTTCTTCATCGGTAAACCACACATATCTTGAACATGTTGGGTGATTAACTTCATGAATTGCCAATATTTTTGCATGATTTGAGGAGGTTGCAGCTATAGCTTGCTTTGTTAAGCGCCAAGTAGCTGTTCCTCTACTCATGAATAGATAACCTATTTGTGACCTATATTTTTTGCGGATCAGAAAGAAAATCTGCATCTGCATATCCTAACTAATTGAAATGTTGTTTCATTAGAGTAAAATAAACCCTTATCAATAGATCCTTGAAGGTATCTTAATATATGTTTGACACCATTCCAATGTCTTCTAGTCGGATAAGAACTAAATCTCGATAACAAGTTTATTGAAAATGCTATATCTGGTCTTGTATTGGTAGCGAGATACATTAGTGCAACAATAGCACTAAGATAAGGCACTTCAGGACCAATGAGCTCTTCATTACTTTCACAAGGTCGAAATAGATATTTTCCATATCTAATGATCTCACTACCATCAGACCAATGAGCTCTTCATTACTTTCACAAGGTCGAAATAGATATTTTCCATATCTAATGATCTCACTACCATCAGAGTACTCAATGGGTGTGCCCTGTCTATGTAAAATTTTTTCAAAAGTTTCTCAATATAAATTGACTGATAGATGAATATACCATCTTTTAAGTGTTCAATTTGTAGACCAAGGAAAAATTTTGTCTTGTCAAGATCTTTCATTTCAAATTCTCTTTTTAAATGATTCACAGTTTTTGGAATCTCTTCGAGTGATCCAATGATGTTTCAATCATCAACATATACTGCAATAATAACAAATTTGTATTCAAATCTCTTTATGAACATACATGGGTATACACAGTCATTTTATTATCCATCTTTCAATAAGTATTCACTGAGACGTTTATACCACATAAGTCCAGATTGTTTTAATCCATACAAGGATTTTTGAAATCTTACTGAACAAATTTCTGAAGAATTATTATATGCTTGAGGCATTTTGAATCCTTCAACGACTTTCATATAAATTTTTTTGTCAATTGAGCCGTATAAATAGGCTATGTCAAGTTTTTTATACATTACCAGATTAATAAGATATCTTAATGTAATTGAATCTACCACAAGAGAATATATTTTTATATAGTCAATACCAGGTTTTTGTGAGAATACATGTGCTATTAGTCGTGATTTATATCTTTCTATTTCCTTTTTTCCATTGTGTTTACACACGAAAACCTACTTGTATGCCACTGGTTCTATGCTTTTAGGTGTTTTGACTATAAGACCAAAAACTTCATATTTTTTAAGAGAAATTAATTCAACTTAAATTATGTCTTTTTATTTTGGCCAATCATCTCTCTGTCTATATTCTTTGACAGATTCTGGTTCAGAATCCTCATCTTGCTTTACTAATTCAATAATAATATTATACGCAAAAATATTGTCGACAACAGTATTCTTTCGGTCCTATATTTTTCCGGTAGTGACATAATTTATTGAGATATCTTCATTTTTAGGTACCTGAACCTCTTCAGAGGTTTCATCAATATTTATATCTCGAGATCTCTTTTTGAGTACTTGCCTTCATATTATGACCATCGTGATTAACTATCTCTCTCTGTTTTTGGGAATCTTTATTCTTAGAACCGATTGGTCTACTGGCGTAGATTGCTTTCATTTGCACTAACAATTTGTCCTTTTGAGATACTTATTTTTACTGGTGTATTTTCAACTGGAATGTGAGATTTGGTTACACTCTTTAGGTCAGTAAATACATCTGACAATTGATTTGTAATATTTTGCATATGAATTAACTTTTGTACTTTTAGTTTACATTATCTAGTACGAGGATCTAAGTGGGATAATGACAATGTATTACAAGTAATCTCTTTTTTCAACTGCTTATTTTTTTTCCTAATTTTGAAAAATTATTTCATCAAAGTGATAATCAGAAAATATTGCCTTAAATAAATCACTCATCGTGGGTTCAAGATATTTTATAATTGACAGAGATTCATACCTAACATATATTCCCAATCTTCTTTGGGTCCAATTTTGTGTGTTGTGGTGAAGTAATTGGGACATAAATCGCACATCTAAATATTCTAAAATGAGAAATATCTGGCTCCTAACTGCAAGCCAGTTGTAATGGGAAGGATTTGAGATAACTTATTGGTTTGATGCGTATAACTACTGCAGCATGCAAATAGCATGCCCCCACGCCGAAACAAGCAGCTTAGTTCTCATAAGTAATGGTCTAGCTATTAACTGAATGCACTTAATTAATGATTCTACTAGACCATTTTGAGTGTGTACATGAGCAACAGGCTCTTCTATTATAATTCCAGCTGACACACAATAATCATTAAATGCCTGAGATATAAATTCACCAGCATTATCAAGACGTATTGTCTTTATAACATAGATTGGAAAATGAGTTTTTAATTATTTGAGCTAGCAATCTTGCAAATGCCATATTGCGAGTTGACAGTAAACAAACATGGGACCATCGTGAAGATGCATCTATTAAAACCATGAAATATTTAAACGGCCTACATGAGGTGAATGAGCCCACATATATCACCCCGAATACGTTCCAGAAAAGATAGTGATTTAATCCCAATTTTTTTGTGATGGTCTTGTAATTAATTTTCTTTGTGAACAAGCAGCACATGAGGATTCATTAAATTGAACAATTGTATATTCCTTTAGAAGATGGCCAGATGAATTTTTTATGATTCTTCTCATCATGATTGAACCTGGATGTCCTAACCAGTCATGCGAAATTGTAAATATATTTATATTTGTAAACTTCTGGTTTATTATGGCATGTGATTCCACATTATTAATAGTGGTATAGTACAAACTAAAAGAGAGAGTGAAAAGTTTTTCTAAGACATTAAAGACGATCACGTCATAAAAGACGATCATCGGTCATGATATATAAAAAAATTACATAGCCATTAAAGATTATCACATGTCATAAAAGACTATCATCGGCCATGATATATAAAAAAAAATTATTGTATTGTATAGATGATCACAGGCCATGGCATAAAAAAAATAGAAGAATAAAGTGGGTAGAAGAGAAAAAAAATTACTTAGCCTTAGAGCTTAGTTGATTAGGACGTCGTACTGATAATGTGTTACGAAAATAAATATTAGGGTTGAGAAGGAAAGAAAGATGAAAGAGAATAGAAAGAATAAGAGATAACTTTATTAATGATTGGTATATACATAAAACTTTAAAGAAGGCTATTTATATAGTCAAGAATCTAACTCCTAACTTACTGAACTAAATTGACTGATTCTATTTATTTGAAATTTAAAATACAGTTACAGTCTAGAGCATTCATAACAGATATATTTATAATAAGATGAGGTTTTTAGGACAAATGCTAATATATTTTAAATAAAATAAAAAGTGTAATGTCTTTTGAATTTAGAAGTATCAATTTTAAACATTAAATTTTATTTTTAAATTTTAAATTTTAAAATTATGAATTCTAAATTTTAAATCTTAAATTTTAAATTTTAAATTTGAGTCATTTATATAAAATATAATAATAAATAATGAATATTTATTTAATTAACAAAAAGTGTAACACTCCTTACTTAGCAAGAAGCATTTAAGGATGCATTATTTTTAAAATGGAGACTTGATATATTTAAGAGAAGTTTGTTAGGTTAAATAGATAATTTTAATTAAATAAATAAAAAAATAATATTTGGACTCAAAATTAACTTTTAGTCAAAATTTGTTATATTTTTAGTAAATTATTAGATTGAAATTGAGATATTTATATTAAAATTTAAGATATTTGAATTGAATTATTAAAAAATATTTAAAAATTAAAAAATAGAAAACTTGAAAAAAACTTTAAATAAACTAAACAAATCAAATTATTTATTTCACGGGATCTAATTTATAAGTAAATAGAGTCTAATTCATTAAATAACTCATTATCTTAGATTAGGAGTGAAAATGTTTTATAAATAAAGATAGTTTTTTTAGAATATCAGAGAATTAGGGTGTTAAAAAAAGTTAAGATGATTAAAAAGCTATTTTTGAAAAATAAAAATAATTTTATTAAAATTCTGGAGACGAAAAAAGAATGTAATGGGAAAAAATATGTCTAATAGACTGTATATGATGAAAATAATGCGTGTTAGAAAAGTATCAGTGCAGAAAATAGTGCAGGAGGTATTTTAAGCATATAAAGCAATTTATGAAGAACGTAGAGATGTTGTGCGGAAGTCATTAGACAACTGACAAAAGAGTTATAACGAGTTTAAATTTAAATGTGTCATAATTTATATGCTACAAAATAAATAAGAGAAATTTGAGTTTTGGAAGGTTTTAGTCTTCTAGAAGCTTTAAATGCAAGGGAGTGGAGTACTTGTAGGTAGCGTTTGTTTGCGAGACAGAGACCAAGAGACAGAGACAGAGAGACAGAGACCAAGAGACAGAGACAGAATTAAGTATTAGTATTGTGTTTGGTGTGAAAGTGTACAAGACTGAGTTATGTCTCAGTATTGTGTTTGGTTTGAAATAAGAAATAAAGACTAAATATTAAAAATTACTAAAATGCCCTTACTTTCACCCAACAACCCTAACCCCCAAAAACAATTTCATTTTTATCAGATTCAAACCTGAACCCCCTTTCTCCTCTCCTCTACCCTTTCTCCCTTCCTCTTCCGTCAACGAACCCTGGTGCCCGAGCCACCGCCGGTAGTACCTCGAACGGGTCGGAACCACCCCCAAAAACAATTTCATTTTCATCAGCTTCAAACCTTAACCCCCTTTCTCGTCTCCTCTACCCTTTCTCCCTTCGTCTTCCGTCAACGAACCCTGGAGCCCGAGCCACCGCCGGTCGCACCTCAAACGGGTTGGAACCACGAAGGCGCGTCTCTAGTTCTTGGTTCATCTTCGTGGAGCCTCAGTTTGTGAGGCTGCTACTGTATCCACGTCGGTGTGTGTGCGTCGCCACCGTGTGGAGCTGTGCATTTGGTATCCACGGTTTCTCTGTCAACGGAGTTGGTATGTTTCTTAAACTTTCAAGCTTTCAAAGGTGCTCCTTCCCTCTTCACTGTACGCTGTAAACCCTAACCCTTGAAATTATTTATAATTGTGAATTCGTTTTTAGCTTAGTAATTAGACGAAGATTCTGTAGGGATATGCTCAATTGAGGCTTTAATTAGTTGCATAGTCATTAATCTGTTGGAATTAGACTGTGGATTAGCTCTGAAGGAAACATTGGAGCTGAATTATATGGAACTACTATTTTTTATTCCTGCTAAACAACCAAGTTGTTACTAGGTTGATACTTTAGAATGCTGTAATTAAATGTGGGCACAACTAGGATGGTTCATTCATGTAGATAATTTTGTAGTAGAATTTTTTCATTTCCTATTCGAATGTCTTTTTAAGGGAAGCTGAAATCCTTTTGGTTTTTGCATAAGTTCATTTTGCAGACATTATTAATTGTTCTGTGAAATGCAGGTAGAAGTTGAGGAGTTACGGAAAGAAATTACTGATATCCAAAATCTGGTAAGAAGATGTAAAGCGCCTAACTTTTTGTACATTTGTTTTAGTCTTTAGTTCACTAAAAAGATTCATTGTATGTTGCAATCACAAGAAACAAACAGAACTAACAAAATGACCATATATGTTTGGTGTTGTCCGCATCAGTCCTGCATCAAACTGATTTAAATCCATACATTGTTTGTTTCTTAAAACTTTTTTTTGTTAAAAAAAAAGAGAGAAGAACAGGTACATTATTTTGATTCCTACCAAAACAGAGTAGTTTGTAATTAGAAATATGTAAATATTTGTTGATTTTCGTTGTTGTACAATACAATCCACTTTTTGAAGAGCAAGGAATTGTAGTTTGTAATTTTGCTATGTAAATATTTGTTGATTTTCGTTGTTGTACAATACAATCCACTTTTTGAAGAGCAAGGAATTGCATATTCGCATTGATGGCTTCTTCTTCTTCTTCCTCCTCCTCTTCTTCTTTACCTGAGGTTGGTTTTGTATTTGTTTATTTTCTTTTTGTTATATTTTTCCTCCATTTTTCAGTTTTTAGGTAGCATCCATTTTTTGATTTAATATTTTATATGTTGTTAGTTATCTGTTGTTGCCATTTCTTAATTGGTTTCTGTTGTTAATAATTTTGAATAACTGTTAAAGGTATAACCTGGATAACAATGGCTTCCACAAGTAGAAGATCTACAAGTGGTACGTACGGCAGTGGCAACATAACGGGAGACCGTTTTTGTGAGTGTGGTTTAAGAGCACCGTTGCAAGTTTCGAATAGCGTGGCCAACCCGGGTAGAAAGTATTACGCGTGTCCTACAAGGCGATGTGGATGGTTTAGATGGGCAGGTCCAAGTATCCAACATTCCGAGGCTGGAGATGATCGATCTTCTCAGCTGAACTCTAATTTTAAGACGAGCGAACGAGTGGAAAAACTTCATACTGATGTAGTGTATCTTAAATTTTTAGCATTCCTTCAACTTCTTGTTTCTGTAGTTTGTATTGTCTTGATCATTGTATTGTTGTGTAAGTTATAGTATGACCTTTGAACTCAAATAGGCAAATGAGAAATTGTAAAATGAGGACAGGTTTAACATGTTTCTGTAATTTTTATTGATAATTATAAAATGAGGACAGGTTTAACATCTATTTTTCTATTTGTGACTATGTCCTTTTTACTTGACTACTGCTCTCACATTATATTTCCTTTTTGTTATTCAATACCGTATAAGAAGAATCATATTATACACATTATGTTACATTAAAAGAAATAGATATGAAGCTAAGTTAGAACACAAGAAGAATGCAGACAAAATGGTCCAATAGTGCAATGAGAAAAAAGAGAAGAAAATGAAATCAAACCTAACTGGAAGAAGTTTAAAATAACTAGCACTGTGATATACATAACCGAAAAATAGTTGGTAATTTTTGTTTAATTATGGATAACCTGGATATGTTGAATCTTTGCATTAGTCATTCAAATAAAATCATGTGCACAACATATGTCCATTTTGAGGAAAAGGTTTATAATGGAAACACATGATTGTTAAATAATTCATTACTGAAGTATCTATCCAAAACAGAGCAAAAGAAAGGCATTACCAAAGTTATGCCATCTTAAACATAACCATGTCTTAAAATTCTAAAATCCTATGGTGAAAAAGTTAACACCCTAAACCAAAGTTAATACCCTAAGCCAAACTTAATAAATTTAAGCAGTAGTCAACTTCATATAATGGAACGCACGAGGCCAATCATCTGTGAATCTGACAAGCCCCAGACGTGTGCATACACATTAGGACTCTCAGCAAACTTCAAAATCGCCCTCACCACCTCGTCATCACCGAAGCCAAGCTGTGTGAGCTTCTCGCCGACCTTCCACCTCTCGTTCACACCAACAATGGCATCAGCTATCAGTTGGGCATTCTTTCTTTGGTCAGCCGATGATTGCTGAATCTGATCGGCCATCCTCTCGAGTATGTCAACTTGTTTTCTCTTCCTCCCATATCGCCTTGTGCTTCCCGCACTCGCACCGGCCTCAGAATGTGATGCCTGTCCTTGCATTGCCTGCCCTCTGTCGTTGTCTGGATGTGGAGACATCTCAGACTCATCAAATCCAACTGCAGTGTCCTCTGTCTCTTCTTCGTTAACCTGTTCCTCCGCATCAAAGCCACTAACAGCCCCTGCTCCCGTGGCTCTATCCCTACCAAATATGCCCTCCAGCCGATGAAATAAAGGAAATAGCTTGCCAGGACTATAGAACTTGGTCGGATGTGCCTGTGAAAATATAAACCGAACTTAACAAATTTTTTACTAAATTTGTAGTTGAAAAACTAGTTACAATAATGTTCACTGAATAATTTAATAATATACAGAAGCATATCATAATAACAGATATAAAAACTCCTTAAACAATACATGAGAAGTTTATGCAAATTTTAATTAGTAGTCAAAGCTGCTACTCCCAAATTTTGAACCTGACCCCATTTCTCTCTTTTCTTTTGTTACCCTTTCCAAATTCATTTAAAACTCCAAAAAAAAGGAGCATTCAAGGAGACTCAAATACAGTTAATTCTGGTTCTATCACTAAATAAAACTAAAATATTACTTCATCAGATAAGAGAAAAACACCACTTGGGCTGGCACAAAGGCTATTAACAATTAACAAGGCAGCACAAAATTTGCAATCAAACTTCAATCTTTTAAATAGTTCTCAATGTTAATTCTAATTAATCATGAATCAACATTAACAACTACCTGCAAGCAAATAATTCAATAACAACTGATTCGGCATAAACAAATAAATTCAGAATTCAGCCATAACTCAACCAGTAATTGTCACAGCTTCAAACCAAAATCAGTCTCATCAGTTAATTAGTTACAGCAACAAAACCGAGCACAGTCACAGCCATTATCCAAGTGCAATTCATCAATTACCAACACAACAACATTTCAATAACTAACTAATGATATCTCAATTTAGTAGATAATAGCAAATTAATCACCATTTACAACTACATCTAATTTCATTCATAACTGATCATTCAGTCATCCCAATAATCATATAAATTATTTGTAGTTACCCACTTGACTTCCATGGCTCAGACGCAATGATATTCCTGAAACACACTCACCTTCAACCATGCATCAAGGACATCTTTGCTGTCAACCTCGACACATTGTTTCTCATGGTTCCAGCCGAATCCGCTACAACCTAGCATGTCAGCAGCGTACTGGTACTTCTCCTTCAACCGTTTATGCTTATTCTTGCAGTGCTTTGCGGTCAATGTACAACCCGGGAAAGCCTCCAGCATCTTCAAAGCCAGTTTCTCGAATGTTCCCGGTTTAAACTGCCCACAATCAGCCCTCAGACCGTCTACGACAAACTCCTCCATGAAGCCAACAAAAGCGTTAGTCTCTTCATCACTCCACATTCGCTTGTTCTCCATTTTTACCTATGAAAATTAAGATAATCAAAACTATGCATAAATTATGTAACCTACAATTACTTAACACAAATGAAACAGCAAATAATTACACAAACAGTAAAATTAATAAAACATGTCATTCCCATTACCATTAGAAACAGCGAAGAATAGCACAAATAATAAAAATAATAAAACAGGTCATTGCCAATAGAAATGAAACAGCAAAAAAGGAGACAAATAGTACACTTAATAAAACAGGTCATTGACATTACAAATGAAAATAAAACAGCAAACAAGACAAATACGCAGTTGCCATTACAAATGAAGATGTCCTATTACAATGTTTCCACACTGAAGAAGTCATACAACTTAAAATAAATTTTTAATTAGAACAACAATCAATCCCATACAACACTACTCCGTACGACTTGCACGCCACTCTTCATACATCTCATTTGCTATGTTGTCACGCCAGTGAGTCCACTCGTTTGTGTTTTCAACCACATCAATCAAACCATCTTGTTCTTCGTCTCCATCAGGAGTAAATTCATCCAATATGCTACCTTCCTCCTCTGGATCCATCTCCATACTTTTTCGAATGAAATTTTGCAGCAAACAACATGCAATAATTATCTGAAACTGTGTCTTTAGCGGGTAAAAGCTAGGGCTTCTTAAGATGGACCACCTCTTCTTCAGCAAACCGAAGCATCGCTCAATGATATTTCTTGCAGAAGAATGAACCCTATTAAAATATTCTTGGTAGTTACGCGGTGCACGTGCTCCCTGGGCCCACTCTCTTACATGATATCGAGTCCCTCTATACGGTGCAAGAAAACCCGGACCATTTGTGTAACCAGCATCAACTAAATAGTAATTACCTATAGACAAGTAATGCAAATAAGGTAAGACATTGGCTATCGTGAACTCAAGCTAATTGTATAGGCTTAACTCCAAAGATGGCATAATTACCGTGGGGTATCTTTAGACTATTACGACGAGTTATTGCATCTCGAAGTACCCGTGAATCAGATGCCGAACCCTCCCATCCACTGAGTACATAGACAAAACCCATCTCCCGGTTACACACTCCTAAGACATTGGTGCAGATTTTACCCTTTCTTGTTCGGTATCTTGCCTTCTCAGACTCGGGGACTGTCACCTCTATATAAGTGCCATCTAATGCTCCCAAGCAACCCTATCATCCATAGAAAGCTATGATATTTAGATATAGAATCCTTCAGATAAACATGAATCATACACAACATCGAATAAGTTCTACCTTAAACCTTCTCCATGTGGGGTCAACACAATCCTCATCAACTGGTGTAGCCTTGGCAAACAACATGCTTTAAATCCGCATTACAGCCTTCAGAACTTTATTAAAATACTTACTAACTGTCTCGCCGGACCTACAAAATCTAACCTGTAGACTACGGTTTTTCTTGTGATGCGCTAAGATAATTAAGAAGGTCGCAACCTGCTCCGGCAAGCTTACATGACCATCCTCTGTAAGTCCTCCTTGAACTTGGAGCAACTCACACAAATTAGCAAAGGCATTTGTGTTCATTCTCAACTCCCAGATACAATTCCTATCACCCTCACCAACAACACGCTCTAAAGCCTCACGTCTAATTCTACTATTCATTCTTCCCCCTAACGATAGTTGGCCACTAGTTCTATCCCTAAAGTAAACAAACAGCGTAAGTACAAAGAACAACATCAACCATTTGGATCTCATGTCTTCATAAAAAGACACGCATCGCTTAATAATATCCGACCGCTCCATTTCTTCCTAACAAAATCATTGCATTAAAAAAACATAAACATTCAAAGAAATCTAACACTACTAAAAAATTTTCATTAAAAAATATTTTTTAAAAATGTTATAACATCCAAAGAAATGCTTTTACGTACCATACATTTTTATTAAATTAAAAAATAAGAAACAAGCATATCTTTACAGGGAATATGGACTTTGGACTTTGGAAATTTTATGAAATCTAAGGTTAACATGAATTTCGTGTCAGTGCCTAATTTAAATCTATCTGGTGGGTTATGGGTATTCATCATATTCAATTGTGATTCTTTTCAAATATAAAACAAATCCACTTAGTATATAAATAAATAAATAAATATTCTAGGAAAAATAAATAATCTGTATTTCCTATTCCAACACATATATACAGGCTCTGCGTTTCATGAAGGATGGAATATTCTAAGAAAATCTTCGTTTTTCTTTTTTCTTTTTCCTTTCAGCGACAACTGTTAGTAGGGATATAATTGAAAATTTGTATCCAATATAGAAAAATACTTACAAACTTTTAAATTTTAAGAACATAATTGAAAATTTGGTGAAGTTATAGAAATTTATACAATAATTAAACCTAGCTTGGAGGATTAACAGAATCAGACACCTCCCTCTCATATCAAAAAGAGATATCAACCTTTAAATCAAAACATAAAAGAAAGATGTTTTATAGATTCATGAGCAAATATAACAATACCAAATTCATTTAATGTTATGTAACTCAATGAAAAACAGACAAAATAAATCCTTCCTAACTTATACACCATTAAATCATACGAATAACTCATCTGTACTGCTTAGGACAGCCTCACAAACATAATAGAGATACAAGGGACACTATATATTAAATTTTAATAAAGAAAATGGATACAGAAAGCATTCATGGTATCATAAATTAATTCATAGTTCTATCCACTTAGGGACCAATTGGACTTTAAGCATGTGTTCTGAAATCTTATCAAGGCAATGTGTATAAAAAAATAGAGTTATCATACAAAAAGCACTTTATGTTAGAATATTTTTATGCACAAATTGGATCCTGCATCTGCATCTGGCATTTTTTTTGAAACAACCAAAGTTAAAATTAGAAGCTTAATCACATGTTCAAAGATTACTCACATAGGCTGCTCAAATCAATGAAAATTTTACCTTTTCCATATAGTTTGCACCTGAAAGTAGGCTAGAGGCAAATACAAGTTTACTGAAGTAACCTATTTCTACTGAAGTTTACTTCTCAATTTTAAGTTAGTATTTTGCAAATCAAAGCCTATCAAAAGCTGGAGTGCCACTATTCTTTAAACTACAACTACCCTAACAAATTCCACCAAAAAATTTTCACATTCTCGCATCAAATAGACATAAATTATGCTAACAAAGCAGCACAGATTTCAGAATCAGAAGATGCATAAGAAAGAAAACAAAATAAACAAGCATGACCAAAACCAATTGATAGGAAGCACATCACACACGAAAACAACCAAACCGAAATGAACAGAGAAGAACCCAGATTACACAAACTAATGAAATCCACAGAGCATAACTAACCTAGGTTACACAAAGCATAACCAATGAATGAACTAAGGAATGAAATCCACAGAGCATAACTCGCTAAATATTAAAAACGACCCAAACCAGTAATGAAATTTGCCCAGAACTAACCTAGGTTACACAAACTGTGATGACAATAATGCTTTCTGATGAACGCTTTCTGATGAACTCAACAACGCTCTCTCAACTGGGTTCGTCACACTTAATCCTGTGAAGGAGCAAACGAAGACTTGAGAAATCGTGGCCTAGGAAGAGGAACTTGAAAAGTGCGACTCACTTACCTTGCAGTGGTTATCACGGCGGCTACGACAGAGCTGGGCTGACTAGCGAGCAGACATGGAAGGACTTCAAGCATGAATGAGGAGATGGAATGAGGGGCTGCTTCAAACTGAAGCCCTAATTTGATTTTAAGAAAGGGTAGATGTTGGAATTAGTTAATTATAATAGGGGTATTTTAGGTATAAAATAATTATTCAAGTTTCTGTCCCTGTCTTTAAAAATCTCAGTCTCTAGTGTCCCTACTTTTTGGAAGTACTGAAATACTGAAATTTTTGAGACAGAGACACAAAGTTAAGTACCAGTCTCTACCTCAACAAACACAATACTGAATTCTTGTCCCCCAGTCTCAGTTCCAGTCTCTGCAAACAAACGCTACCGTAATGTTTGGAAAGAATTTTAATAAAATTTTAGAAATGTAGTAAATAAGAAACAATGCAAGGCATTATCACATAATAGCTACAAATTTTAGGAGTGGATGAAGTACTTGGAACTGATGGAATTAGCTTTAACTAAAAGAAAATTCTCCTAATTTAATAGAAGGTCTTATAGTTGAATTGACTGAATTTTTATTGATGTGAAATGACAGTAATTTATTAAAAGTTTGAAATTGCAACATATAAAAAAAATTAATAAAAAAGTAGGATTGAGAAGTTGATACAAGAGGTTTGATAGTTGAATGACAGATGAAAAGAGATAAGAGTGATCAAATGGAGATACGTTTGAATTGAGGTGTCTAGCATGATCTTGAATATAAGAGTGGCCAATAGGAGTATTATTATGTATTACGTATGTAAAGTTTCTATTCTAATAATAGGTAGTATTATTATACTATTTGGAATAAATAATCATTTTGATCTTTAAAAAATTACGATTTTGATAAAATAGACTTTTTTTGATAAAATAATGCTCCAAAAATATATTCTAATTGACAAAATAACTAAAAATTTATTAAATATTTAATTTATAGAAAAATCTTTAATTTATTTATAAAATTATTAATTTAATTTGTATTCTTTTGTCTGTATCTTTATTTTCAATTTTATCTTTAATATCAACACTATCAACAATCTCATTTTTAAAAATTATTACTACTAAAATGAATCATAACATCATCGTCATCACAATAATATAAACAAAAAAGAGGTGAAAGAAAAAATTCTAATAAAATTTGTGATTTTTATTTGAGAAAAAGAGAAGAGAGATAAAAGAAGAAAACGAGAGTGGAGCAAAAGAGATACTACTATTAAGATTTTAGTTTTTCATGTGTTTGAAATTATTTATAATATTAAATATTAAATTAGTAATTTTATAAAAAAGTTAATAATTATTTGTATAAATTAATTGTTGATTAAATACTTATTCGATTATTTATTTTATTATTTAAGTAGGCTAATCTATTATAAAAAAGACTTTGTAATTTTACCTTTTTTTTGTTTAGAATTTTGTACGGAGGTTCGGTTCCAGACGGGTCGGAGATGTCTCCTGGATACGGTGGGAATCACCTTGGTATGAGTCCGTGGAGCGAGGTATTGGTGTTGCCGACTTTCCGAGATCTTCGTGATGCGAGGGGGGTGCCACCTACAAGGACACTCCGACGCTCAAGTCAGAAACTGTGCATGCGGTTAGAGAGTAAGAAATGTGGTGACGTACCTTGGGGGAGGGGTAGGACCCTCCCCTTATATACTCTGTCTGTAGGGCGGGCCCAACGGGAGGAGGCCTCCTTCTTGAAAGCTTCGCTCCCCACAGTTGTCATGCAGCTGGTAGTGGGGGTGCGTGTCCGGGTCACAGACCGGACAGATTATGCGTGCTAACCCGACCGCTCAGATCGGGTTGCCTGCGGGTCGGGTCGGTCATCGTGCCCAATTAGACTGGGCCGTAACAAATTTCAATAAGGTTTAGTTTAGTAAAATTTTTACTTTTTTAAAATTATAGCATATGTATCTAGTAAATTAAATTAAAAATGACTTTTAATAAGTACAAGCAACAATAAGTGTGTTTGATAAAATAATTTTTAAAATTTAAAGATAGAATAAAGTATTATTTTTGTCTTCAACATTTGGAGTAAGTCTCAAAGTTGTTCCTAACATTTAAATCGTCCTATTTAAGTCCCTAACGTTTCAAAATTGACTCGATGTTGTCCTGCCGTTAGGGATTTGTTAACAGAATTGACGTCGGGACAAAATTGAGATGATTTTGAAACATTAGGAACTTAAATAGGACAAAAAAGTTGGGAACAAAAATGGTACATAGAAATAAATTTTAATTTTATCCTTCAATAATATCAATTTTCTACGGTACATAGTTATTCAATTATTTTTTAATCACATATAAGTAATTATACTTAATCACATTCCTTTTGTTCTAAATAAATTTATTTTTTTATAAATTTACTCTTAAAAATTTTTAGTCTTCATAAAATGTTTGTAGAATGACTTGTATATAAACTTGTGAAAAAAAAATTATACATATACAATAAAGTAATGTGATTCTAGTCATTCTACAAATATTTCATGATGAGTAGAAATCTTTAAGAGTAAAATTATAAAAAAAATAAATTTATTTAGAATTAAAGTAATGTGATTAAGTGTAATTTACTTATATGTGATTAAAAATTAATTGAATAACTATGTACCGTAAATGATTGATATTAGTGAAGGATAAAATTAAAATTTATTTCTATATATCGTTTTTGTCCTGCCGTCAATTTTGTTAACAGATCTTTAATTAACTTCAGGATAACATTGAGTCAATTTTGAAACGTTAGGGACTTAAATAGGACGATTTAAATGTTAGGGACAACTTTGGAACTTACCCCAAACGTTGGGGACAAAAACGATACTTTACTCTTTAAAAATATTATAATAGACATTAGGTGCTTTTAAAATAACTTTTAAATTTAAAATTAAAAATATTGTAATAACTTTTAAAATTTAGATATTAATTAATATATGAGATTATATTAGACTTTTTAATTTTGATAAGTATAAGTCAACTTTAAAAAAGTTCTCTCTTAAGTACTTTCAAAAGTACCCCTAACTTTTAAAAGTTGTAAGTATTAAGAGTAGTATTGTAAAATAGGCTCAAGATGAGCTCGTATTTAGGTGTTGGTTACCGAGTCTTTGGTTTTTCTTCTTAGCTTATATAAGTCTGAAAACACTTGTGTAAATGGTGCATTCTGTTCTAATAATCAATTTACATGGCACTGGATTCGACGGTTCCAGAACGTTTGGACCATTAAATGATCCCATAACAAAACATGTTTTTTAAATTTTTTTAATAACTGCTAAATAGTCTTTATTTAATTTTAATTATAAATTAATCTTTTATATATTATTTAATTATAAAATCTATTATTATTTTATCATTCATCTATCATGTTTATTAATAATAAAAAACTAAAACAATAACAAATTAGATCTTCCATTAATCATAATAAATATTTTGTAATCTTAATCGATCATAATTTTATCATTGATCCGTTATATACATATTGGATTGGAAAAATCGTGTTTGTTAGAAATTCAATCGATTGGAATTGATACACAATCGATTGAATTTTGCACAGCATGTGGAATTTTTTTATTCAATCGATTGAAATCATCAAAGCAATTTGAGAAATACATAGATACACCGGAATAAACCATATTTAATAAGAATTTTTTTCATTATAAATTAAAAAACTCATTATTGTACTCCTATAATTCTGGAGACGATGATAATGGTTGCCATTGTTTATTGTGAAACTTAATATTTGAGTTAGTCATTTTTTAGAATTTGAAGTGAAATTCGCCTTATTCTGCATAAAAAAATTTGTATTTGAGAAATTAAAGTTAAAAAATTAGGTTTTGAAAAATAATAATTTTTTTATTTTATTTTAGAAAAAAAATCTATTACTAAAAGATAAAAAAAATATTTTTTCATTACACAATCAATTTCACGAATAAAGAATCAAAACAAAGAATTGCAAAATTAGAGATTATATTCACTAATCTCGATTTTGTAATCAAAACAATAGATTGTTTTCTAAACACTACAGTAAAAAATTGATTGGATCTCTATTGCCAACTGTGATTATCAATTAATGATGAACAAATATTGGATATTAAAGAGATGGATAAACAATGAAGAAAATTTTGATATTAAGTAGATGGATAAATAATGAACAAAAATAATGAAAAATTGATAATCAATCAGATTGATAAACGATTCTAATTGTAGGATGATTAATTGTTGATAGATTATTCACCAATTTATAATCTTAATATTAAAGAAAAGATAAGATTAGAGTATCTAAATCAAAATAAAAACTTAAAAATTGAAGATAGAATTTTAAAGATAAGATAGATGAATAATAAAATAATAATTTATAATCACGAGCAGAAAAATTAGAGAAGCGTAACATATAACACATTGCATAATTCAATCGATTGGGTAACACAACCAATCGATTAAATTGTGAAAATCTATATCGCTTTGAAGACTTAAATCGATTGGTCATATTGACCAATCGATTGAATAAGAAAAACCCCACATGCCTTGCAAAATTCAATCAATTGAAGTTTGGAAAACCTGAATTTCGCATCCAATCGATTGAATTTCTAACAGACACGATTTTTCCAATCTAATACGTATGTAATGGATCAATGATAAAATTTTGATCAATTAAGATTGTAAAATATTTATTACGATTAATAGAAGTTCTAATTTGTTATTGTTTTAATTTTTTATTATTAATAAACATGATAGATGATTGATAAAAAAATAATTTATAAAATAAAAAATAGATTTTATAATTAAATAATATATAAAGGGTTAATTTATAATTAAAATTAAATAAGGACTATTTAACAATTATTAAAAAACTTAAAAATTATGTTTTGTTATGGGACCATTTAATGGTCCAAACGTTCTGGGACCATCGAATCTTTTGCCAATTTACATATTTACATTTTTGTTCTTTCTCTGTTTTACTTGCTGTGAAAAGCTTTCTTCTCAGAAAACCCTTTATGGTATCAAGAGCTTAAAGGTTCAAAAGATCCATGACTCTTACGAACGATTCTCCTCCCACATTGTTCAATACCCACTCTCTGTCACCAATCCAGTCACTAATAATAATGGTACACCAGTCATCTATTAACAAAGATCATTTAATCCCATTTCTGATAAGCCATGTGAAACTAATTTCAAAACCTGGTAGCAACAGGCCTTCAATACGATTCAATGGCAAGGTTACGAAGATCATCTCATCAAAGAATGCATTCCTCCACAATTTTCATCCATTGCTGATCAAGAAGCAGGATGATTGTCATTTGATTTCTTAGATGCTTGCATCAATGGATGCTAAGATTATTGTCATTTGATTTCTTGGATGCTTACATCAATGGATGCTAATTTCAAGAACAAAATGGTGAGTCACAAACTCAGTATGAAATGTGGCAGAAAATTGAAGACTATTTTGCACAATCAACTAGGTATAAGATCAAACAACTCAAAGCACAATTGAAACTAATACAGAAATAAGATATGTCAGCCAGTTAATACATCTTCAAGATTAAGAATGTTGTGGATTGTCTTGTAGCTCTAGGTAAACTCCTCTCTACGCAAAAACATGTGGAAGCTTTAATGGAAGGGTTGAATGAAGATTATCAATATCTTCTTATTATTATCAATGCTAAACTAGAAATTTACAGTGTGGTTGAAGTAGAGAACTTAATCATGTCTCATGATGACACAATCGAAAGATTCAAGAGAAATGATTTTGGAATGCTTCAAGAAAACATCACTCAGAGCTCCTTTCCAACTTTTCAAAACTCATCTCGAGGTAATGACTTCAGGAGAGGCAGAAGGGGTAAATTCGGTAGAGGAAGAAGATCATTTTCTGCGAATAATAGACCTTAGTGTCGGGTTTGTGGCCGCTTTAGACACGTAGCATGGCATTTTTCAATCGATTCAACCAAGATATACATTCACATCTTAGAATCAAGCACAACAGTCTAGGAATTCATTCGATGACCCAAACATCTTAACATCATCCAACTCCTCATAAGGTGCATCATCAGCTTCGACTATCCCTCCACCTCCAGCATCATCTTTCCATCATCCTACTGCCTTTCTTGCAGCACCAACTTCTGTTTTAGACCCTGCTTGGTACCCAAATACTAGGGCCTCACACCATGTTACTCTAAATCAATCAAATTTGATGACATGCTCAGAATATACCGGACCTGAACAGGTTCAAGTAGGTAATGGTGCAGGTATTTCTATTTCTCACATTGGCAACTCTTTCTTATATTCTTTAGACTCTTAAACGATTCTTTACATTACAACAATTGATACATACGCCTCATATCACTTAGAATTTAATTACTGTTTCAAAATTTGCTCAAGACAATTATGTATACTTTGAATTTTATGCTAATTTCTACCTTGTCAAATGTCATTTTACACAGAAAGTTCTCTTACAAGGTATACGTGGAGGAGGGATATATCAATTTACACATGTTGTTGTGCCTCCCCCTTCTCATTCAACAAATTCTCCTATTGTCTTTACTATATCATGTTTAGTTTTAGATTTTTGGCATAAATACCTAGGACATTCATCTTTAAAATCTATTAAACTTGTACTATCTCAATGTAATATTTAGACACCAAATAAGAATGTTAATTCAGGTACCCATGTTTGTGATAATTGTGCACAAGCAAAAATGCACATGTTACCTTTTCAAGAATCTAATACTTTATATTCTGTACCTCTTGATCTTGTATTTTCTAATGTGGGGGACCTGCACCATATGTTTCTCATCTTGGATTCAAGTATTATGTGACCTTCATTGATGCCTATTCGAGATATACCTTTACATTATTACTTGTTCACAAGTCTTATGTTTTTAAAGCTTTTCAACAATACAAACTGTACATATAAAAATTGACTAATTACAAGATAGACAATGGAGAAGAATATACCTTAATGCCTTTTCTCAATTTTTAGCATCTGAAGGTATTCTTCATTGATTTTCTTGTCCCTATGTTCATGAACAAAATGGAACTGCAGAAAAAAATCATAGGCATCTCATAGAAATGAGTCTTGCTATGCTCTCTACTGCATCAATGCCTCTAGTGTATTGGGATGAAACTGTCCTCACTTCAACATATTTAATTAATCGAATCCCAACTTAAGTTCTATCTAATTTATCTCCATATGAAAAATTATTTGGCAAGAAACCAGATTACACTCTCTTTAGAATATTTGGACTGAAAAGAAGATTTTTGAATATTATTCCTAAATTGTTTCACTTAGAGAGTGATTACATACAGAATATAAAGATTATTTACAACCTAATTAAGGAAAGAAAATAACAGGTAATAAAAGCTATTCAAAACAAATCTGCACCAAATCTGTCCTAATATAAACAAATCTGTACTAATTATAAAATAATTACAATACTCCCCCTCAAGTTGGTGAATGTATATCTATCATTCCCAACTTGCAAGTAAGGTCTTTTAAGTGCTCTGTGGGAAGTCCCTTAGTGAACACATCTACCAATTGGAGTCTTGAAGGAATGTACTTGGTGGCTATAAGACCATTGTCCAATTTCTCCTTAATGAAATGTCGGTCTACTTGTACATACTTTGTTCGGTCATATTGAACTGGATTGTGTGGAATACTAATGGCAGACTTATTATCACAAACCAGTTCCATAGGGGCTTCATACTTTACTTTGAGGTCATCGAGTATGATCTTCATCCATAATAATTCGCAAATCCTATGGGCCATGGCTCTAAATTCTGCCTCTGCACTTGATCTTGTAATTACATTTTGCTTCTTGCTCCTTCATATCACCAAGTTTCCACCCAAGAACTTGCAATATCCTGAGGTGGATCTCCTATCAATAATTGATCCTTCGTAGTCAACATCATTATATACTTTCATGGATAAAATCCTTTCCTTTTTGAATAGCAATCCTTTCCCTGGAGAGGCTTGCAAGTACTGAATAATCCTATTTACAGCCTACAAATGTCTCTCTCTTGGATCATGCATAAATTGACTAACCACACTAACTGTATAGGCTATGTTAGGCCTGGTGTGTGATAAGTAGATGAGTTTTTCCACAAGCCTTTGGTACTGTGTCTTCTCCACCTTTGAGCTTTCCTCATCATTTTTAATTCTATGATTTTGCTCTATGGGCACTCCAGTAATCTTACAACCCAACTTACCAATCTCTTTGAGGAGATCTAGGATATATTTTCTTTGGGAAATAAAGATGCCTTGTCTAGAGTAAGCAACCTCTATCCTAAGGAAGTACTTTAGCTTGCCAAGATCCTTCATCTCAAACTGAGTGGCTAACTTTTCTTTCAAAGTCTATTTTTCTAACTCATCATCACTTGCAATAATCATATCATCTACAAAGACCAAGAGTAGAGTGAGTTTTTCTTCCTGTGAATGTTTGATAAATAGAGTATGATCACCTTGGCTTTGTTCATACCCTAAAGATATCATAGCTTGAGTAAATCTTCCAAACCAGGCACGAGGTGACTGTTTAAGACCATATAAAGCTTTTTTTGGTCTGCACATCTTATTCCCTTCACTAATGATACCATATCCTAGTGGAATCTCCATGTACACTTCTTCTTCCAGACTTCCATGCAAGAAGACTTTTTTAACATCAAATTGATGTATCTCCCAACCAAAGTCTGCTGCTAAGGAGAGGATAATTCTGACGGTATTCATTTTTGCCACCGGAGCAAATGTCTCCGCGTAATCAATCCCATAGGTTTGGGTATGTCCTTTTGCAACCAACCTTGCTTTATAACTGTCCAGTGTGCCATTAGATTGATATTTAACTGTGTATATCCACCTACAACCCACTGCTTTCTTGTCCGTTGGTCTCTCTACAATCTCCCAAGTCTCGTTCCTTTCTAATGCACCCATTTCTTCATTTATAGCGCGAACCCAGTTCTCATCTTTTAAGGCTTCTTGTATTGATGTAGGGATTCTGATAGAATCAATAGCTGAAAGGAAATTCTGGTGCTGTACAGAAATATTTTTAATGGACACAAATTTGGAAATAAGATATTTGGCACAGAATCTTTTTTCTTTTCTCATGGCAATATGTAAATCATTTAGGTTAGTTGCACAAGTGGTATTTATGGTGTCAAGAGTCTCAAGGGTATAAGGTCTTACCTCCGATTCAAACGAATGAAGTTACTGTTTGACCAGGATGGGTTCTCGCTACCTTCGCTGATATTGTTTTGCAAAAAACTTGTCCTCATTATTCTCATCATTATTCTTTTCTAGTAGTGATGCTGATTCAGGGTCTTTGTTATCCTTCGAAGAAGTGAAATTTTGCAACAAGAGAAAGGGTGACGACTCAAGGAACTCAGCTTCTGGAATACTCTCCCCATAAAGCTGAGAACTAGGAAAGAAGGACTCGGACTCATGAAATGTGACATCCTTGGAGATATAGAATCTACGACTTTGAGGATGATAGCATTTCTATCCTTTTTGTTTTAAGCATAACCTATAAAGACATATTTGATTGCCCGAGGATCCAACTTACCCCTATGAGAACTATGAATATGAACAAAAACAGGACGGCCAAAGATACAACATTGAAGACTACTCATAATAGGGATAGAGGGGTAAAATTTGGTCAAAAATTGAACAGGGCTAACACCATCTAGGACCCGAGATGGTAATCTATTAATCAAATAGGTGTCCGTTAGGACAGCTTCCCCCTAGTAAGACTTAGGAACAAACATTTGGAAGAGTAATGCTCGAATAACCTCAAGAAGATGACGATTTTTCCTTTTTGCCACCCCATTCTATTGAGTGGTATCTACATAGGTCAATTCATGAATAACTCCATTATCCTTAAGGAACTTGGAAAAATTTTGGTTCATATATTCTCTGCCATTATCAGAATATAATCTCTTAATCAGGCTTCCAAATTGTGTTCGAACCATTTGGTAAAAATTTTCAAACAAGTGGAAAACTTCAAATTTATCTTTCATGAGAAAGATCCAGGTAATTCAAGTACAATCATCAATAAAAGAACAAACCACTTTGCACCATAAATATTACTAATAGTTGAAGGTCTCCACACATTAGAATGAACAAGATCAAAATGTTTAGAACGTTTATTATTACTGGGAGAAAAAGTAGTCCGATGGTGTTTAGCTAATTGGCAAACATCACATTGAAAAGATTCGACAGATAATTTTGTAAATAAAAAAGGAAATAAAGACTTTAGGGTACTAAATGGAGGATGACCAAGACGTTCATGCTGAAGCCATATCTGAGAGTTTGCACAAGACGGTATGTTTGTCTGATGATTTGAATTAAGTGCTTTTTGGGTGGTACTCTTTTCATGTAGTAAGTAGTATAACATGTCCTGCTCTTTAGTGATTCCAATCATCCTTCCCGTGGCAAGATTCTGAAATACACAATGAGTATGAAAAAAATTTGCAGCTCAATTTAAGTCTTTGGTAACCTTATGAATAAATAAGAGGTTAGTAGATAATTTTGAAACATGAAGCACATTTTTTAAATGGTTAGATGGTTGAAGGTGGATGTTACCATATCCAGTAATAGGAATATGGGAACCATTAGCAACAGTGATTTGTTTGTGACCAGATGAATTAGTGTAAGATGAAAAAGAAAGAGAATGAGGTGTCATATGATCTGTAGCACCAGAGTCTACAATCCGGATACTCTCAGTGCTAGGAGCATTAAAGGATAAGAAGCTAGAACTCTTACTAATCATGGTTAAATCACAAGGGCTAGATGTCTTACTAAGTGAGTTCATAAGACCACGTAAACGGTCTAATTCTTCTTTGCTATGGGCTGGGGCCTCCTTTGCACCTTGTGAGATAGTTGAGTCTTCCACAGAGTCAGACAATGTGTGGTTAGCACGTCTTTGTATGGCACCTTTGAATCCTCTAATACGTTCGAGGACCTTCTCCTTTCCATGAAATCTAAAACATGTGTCCTTAGTATGACCCGTTTTCCTACAATAACGGCACCAACAATCATCACGGTGAGCCTTTGAGGGAGGCTTTCCATATGAAAGGGATGGACCCTTTAAAGGACCTTTGCCAGTTTGCTAGAACTAAACCATCAATAGAATTTTCTTCTTCTAACATGACTGACCTTCAATTTTCTTCCCCTCGTACAATATGAAAAACTTTTGAGAGAGAAGGAATTTCTTCTTTACCCAAAATTTGAACCCGAATTGGATCAAATTCAGAGTGCAAGCTAGACAGAAATTTAAATATACATATCCTTTCAATAAATTGTGTCAATGTAGTAGAATCAGATGTGTACTGCATAGTCAAATTTTGATACTAATCTAACTCGATCCACAAACGATTCAGCATCCCATAGTAGTCTGTTACGGAGAGGCTCCCTTACTTGGTATTGAAGATCTTGTTTTCTATTTCATAACATGCTGCAGTATCCTTCTTCATTGAGTATGCCTGACTTAGATTATTCTAAATCTCCTTAGTAGTGGGGAAGAACATATAATTACGGCTAATTTCTGGTGTCATAGAATGCCATAACCAGGTCATGATAAGAGCATCCTCATCATCCCAGTCTTCATATTTGGGGTCTATCGTGGCTGGAGGGTTCCCTTCTAGATGATTGCCTCTTAAGAGTAGTGCGAACCAGTTGAGACCATTGGAGATAGTTGCGCCCATCAAAACGATACAACCCTTGTAACACCGGTAAATCATTGGGGCTGACAAGAGGCGCAGTCTTATCATCCGTCATTGGAAAGAATCGGCAGCAAAAGAAAGACAGAAGAAGAAGAAAAAAAAAAAGAAAAAACCGACGATCATGTCTGGGAAAATAGCGTCGCAATCAAAGAGATCGCGCCGATGGCAACGAAACCACCTGGGCTTTGTATATCAACAAATCCATCTTTGATGGTGGTGGTCTCGTTCAGAAACTCGCCAAAAAAAATTTTGGTGGCGGCATGCGGCAGCGGCAAGGCACTGAAACAGGTATAATTGCAGCAATGAATGCTGCCTGGAAAAATGATGGAAAATGCGAAAGTAGAGCCCTTAGAATCATGAGCTCTGATACCAACTTGAAAAGACGATTTTTTAATATTATTCCTGAATTGTTTCACTTAGAGAGTGATTACATACAGAATATAAAAATTATTTACTCCCTAATTAAGAAAAGAAAGTAACAGGTAATAAAAACTATTTAAAACAAATCTGCATCAAATCTGTCCTAATATAAACAAATTTGTACTAATTATATAATAATTACAACATTTGGTAGTAGCTGTTATCCATACATTCGACCTTATAACAAACATAAATTAGAACACACATCTCTTAAATGTATTTTTCTAGGCTATGCACCTAACTTCAAAGGCTATAAATGCTTGTCACAAAGTGGAAAAATTTATATTACTAGGCATGTGACATTTGATGAATATGAATTTCCATATACACAATTGTTTCTAGTTAATAATGTAGGTTCAGCTCTTAATTCTGTTCAGTATCATCACATTGAAGGTTCTACCTTATTTCATAAATCAATTGCCACTACTGTAAAATCACCTCCTACTACAACAAGTTACCTCTCTCAACATCATGGACAGAAATTCAATTCATTCCCCACACAACCTGAAACCACTGATGATCCTGCCTATATTATTGTCCCATCATCTTCAATGGTACTCAATACAGGTATAGAGAGCCAGCTTTCATTGTTGGAAATTGAATCTCGACATAATCATACTCATACCTCCATCACTTCTTCTAATATGCATAATTATCACCCTATGTTAACAAGGTCCAAAACTGGCTCATCAAGACCGAAAGCTTTAACATCAACTACTTTAACTAATAACTATTTTGATCAACCCCTAAAATCTGCAGTTGTTACTTTAAAATTTTGGCATTGGCACAGTGCCATGAATGAGGAATTTAATGCCTTGATGAGAACCAAAACTTGGACCTTAGTTTCAACACCACCCAATGCCAAAATCATTGGGTTAACTGGGTTTTTGCTGTTAAAAGACAGCCAGATGGTACTGTTCAGAAGTACAAAGCCAGATTGGTTGCCCAAGACTTTCACCAATCTGAAGACTTTGATTTTGAACAAGTGTTTAGTCCGGTGATTAGACCAACAACTATGAGAATTATTCTATGCATTGCTTTATCACACAATTGGACAATTCGTCAATTGATTTTAGCAATGCATTTTTAAATGGTGATCTTCATCAAACCATCTATATGCATCAACCAATTGGTTTTGAAACAAACTTTGATTCATATGTGTGTAAATTAAATAAATCTCTATATGGTTTAAAACAAGCACCAAGGGAATAGTTTGATAAATTAAGCACAACGCTAAACTCATTTCGTTTTTGTAGTTTTAAGTAAGACTCATCTCTTTATTGGACATAAACCAGATTCAGTGATGTATATTTTATGTTATGTAGATGACATAATTATCACTGGTAGCCATAATAGTGACATAGCTAATATGATAGGGCAGTTAGATAAAATTTTCTCTCTAAAAGATCTAGGAGAACTAAGTTATTTTTTGGAAATAAAGGTTCAAAAATTGCTTAAGGTCAATTTCGTCTATCCCAAACCAGGTATATAATTGATTTGTTATCTAAAATAGGCATGGGGAAGCAACCCTAATGCCTACACCTATGATTTCATTCTTATAATTGATGTCCAGTGGTTTTGAGAAGTTTGATGATGCAAAACTATATAGAAGTGTGGTAGGAACATTGCAATACTTGTGTATCATATGGTCATACATATCTTTTGTAGTAAGCAAGATAAGTCAATTTATGCAATGTCCTTTGCTTGCTCATTGAAAGGTAGTAAAGAGGCTACTAAGGTATCTGCAAGACACAAAAGAGTATGAAATTTTGATCCATCCAAGCACAGATTATAGGCTATATGGGTTTGCTGATGCAGATTGGACAGCAGACTTGGAGGATCTAAGGTCTGTAACAGGTTATTGTGTTCTCTTAGAGCCTAATTTGATTACTTGGTGTTGCAGCAAGCAGACCACGATTAGTAGAAGCTCAACTGAGGCAGAATTCAGGAGTCTAGCTGCCTGTGAAGAGGAGTTGGTCTGGTTAACAAATTTGCTTGCTGAATTAATGATTTTTCTTAAAATAGTCCCCACTATTTTATATGATAACCTTAGCACCGTGTTATTCAAAGCAAATCCAATGCTGCATAATCGTACCAAGCATTTTCAACTTGACGTTCAAATTATTCGAGAAAAGCTAAAGTCCAAATCTCTCCATAAGGTTCACATTTCAGGGAATGAACAGGTAGCTGATATATTAATAAAGCTCCTCTCATTGATTGCTTTTCAGAGGTTGAAGGACAAACTTCAAGTGATTTAGAGGCCTCACTCAAGTTTGTCGGCGGATGTTAAGGATAGTATTGTAAAACAGGCTCAAGATGAGCTCAAGAAAAGTCAAGAAAGTGTAACCTAAATGCTAAGTGATAATGCAGGTATCTAAGTGTTGAATCTTTGATTTTTCTTCTTAGCTTATATAAGTCTAAGAACACTTGTGTAAATGGTGCGTTCTATTCTAATCATGAATTTACATATTCACATTTTTTTTCTTTTTCTGTTTTCTTTGTGTGAAAAGCTTTATTCTCAAAAAACCCTTAACAAGTACAAACATATAAATTTTTTTATTTACCAAGTGCAAAATAAAGTATTTCTACTCTTGAAAAGTATAATCATCTTTTTAAAAAACTTTACTAAATGAAGTCTAAATGTTAAATAGTTTGAAAATTTGTATCCGAAATTTTTTAATTAAATTAAGAATAATTTATTATGTTAACTAGTTTTATTTTTATTATTTTTACACTCATTTAATAAATAAAATAAATCAATAGAGTATATTATGCTAGAAATTATTTTTGATATGGAGATAAAGATTGTGTTTTAGTTGAATATTAATATTTGAAGTGTACTACAGTATTGTGGACGTATAAAAAAAATGTTCAACACACATCCTGCGTGTTGTCACGTATCCAACATACACCCTGCATATTGCCAGGATGATGACACGTGTTCAACATACACTATGTGTATTGACTTTTACCTACAAAATCCACCCACTTATAATTACACCAAATAATCCTATTTTTAACAAAAATACGAATATATTTTTCATATAAAAATAATTATTCATATTATGCAATGTGCAACTTCTTCAACTTTTACTTATACATGAAAATATTTATTTATTTATTTATTATTTATTTAAATAAAAATCAGTCATTAGCTAAGCCCTTCTGTATTCAAGCTGTCACAACTGCCCCTCTCTTTCTCTCTCTCTCCCTCTCTCTCTCTCTCCAGTCTCCACCAATCCCAGAACCCAAATCACTGATTCTCTCGCCCTCTCCCCCGTTCGTAAAAATCATGTTGCTCTGCTCCACCTCCAGTTGCACCACGACTCCTTTCTTCTTCTTGTTCTTCTTCTTCCATCTCCACCTAGTTCTAACCACCTCGGCGCCATGCCCAGGCAACGGCTCGAACGCGACGACGATCTACGAAGCGCTGAAGGAGCACGAGCTGCCGATGGGTCTGTTCCCCAAGGGAGTAACGGATTTCGAGTTGGGCACGGACGGGCGGTTCTGGGTGCACCTTGAGCAAGCCTGCAACGCCAAGTTCGAGAGCGAGTTGCATTACGACAGCAACGTCTCAGGGTCCCTCAGTTGCGGCAAGATCGACTCCCTCACTGGTATGGAGGCTCAGGATCTCTTCCTTTGGTTCCCCGTCGTCAGCATCCGCGTCGATCTCCCCAGCTCCGGCATCATCTACTTCGATGTCGGTGCTGCCTCCAAGAAATTCAAACTATCCCTCTTCGAAACCCCTCCCGACTGCGTTGCAGTTAAGCCTGATAATGGTCTGTCTGCATCGTCTCTTCCCCGGGGCGAATCTGGAAGGCCCTGGAATCTTCTTGATCAGGAACCTTCTGGAACAGATGTTCTATAGGCCTTGCTGAAACTAGTGATGAAACAGTTCTCGCTGGAGAGAGTGTGAATTAGCAGCTCCAATTATTTGGGCCTTCTGTCTTTGTTTCTGTTAGCTCCACATATAGTGCAGACTTGGTGGTATAGCATAAGCAACTTGTCTTGAGGACAAGTCTGCAAAAGATTTTGTTGTATGTTAATTTTTGTGTTCTTATAATGATATAGCTTTATTTGTTTCGGAGTTTATATACATTATACTTGCTCTTAAAATTGAATGAAACCAAACAATGAAAACCCTAACAAAGCATAATCTATTGCTTGAAATTTCCAATCACAGGAAATGCTTCATTTTATGGTATGACAAGAAACAAATACAACATGGTATAGGCCAAAGTAACCCTACATGATAAAATTGGTACAACTAACTAAATATAAAGAGCATACATATGCTTGAATACATGTATCACTGGTCCAATAATACAAAGTTTTTGTAATGTAAAGTATAGATAATCACTAATTTCTTTTTTACTGGCATCAAAGAATGATTTAATTTGTATTTGTCTCTGGAATTATTCCTCACATAAGAGAAATTGGTGTAAACGGGGACTATCGATAATATGCCATGTGCCTTGATGAAAAGAATGGAGAACTAGCAACAGAAGTCTTTTGTGTTTGGGCAGTATTTTGAACAGGCTTCTTCTTTTCATTCCTTGTTTCGGCACGGAGCCAAGTTTCAACAACAGATAGCAGATTGGCTGAAGACTTCAACTCGTCGACATCGGATAATTTTTCTGCTCTCCTCAGCTCACCGGCTTGTATGTATGCCAAATGAGTTGCCCATGTCTCCAGTCCATCAAAAATGTGAGTTGCATATACAATTGTAGCTTGTCTCTGCAAAAAGAGTAAGTAACTGAGAAAATGATTATTATTATTATAACAATAATTATTATTATTACTTGATACTATCTTCCATTGGGGCAATATTGGTTGCAATTTTAGACAATGAATCAATGATATCCGGTGTGTTTCATCAGGCAAATAGATAGAATCAGAGAATACCTGTTCACATTCTTCCTTGAAGAACTCTAACAAATCCATCCTGGTAACAACATCCAAGTCAACGGTAACTTCATCCAGCAAGAGAACCTGAAAATTCAACCAACCAGAACCAAGTGTGCTAATGAAGATTCATTGGAAGTCATATGAATATTAACATTTGAATATTTGATTTTGCATTCTTTTTGTCTTATCTTTATTTCAGTTAATAGCTTACTGACTTTGCGGTGCCTATCCTTTATCTACAGATCTACTATGTTCTTATAATCTTAACTGATAAATTCGTCGAGTTTAGCCAACTATGCTCGAGACATCTTTATGGTATTAAAAAATTATCACAGTTAAAACCCTGCCCTCTAAGATGACAAACACCTCCTCCTCTGTCAACACCAACACTAATTCTTCTACCTATCCCATGTCCTATAAATACAACATTAGTAATGTTGCATATTTGAACCCAATTTCAGCCGATTATTGTTTAGAATTTGAACTAATTTCTGCCGATTATTGTGTAGAATTCAAAATTATAAAATAAAATTTAATTTTCATGCCCTAGCCAGTGTAAAGGAATTTTACATAGACATCTAATTGTATATTGCCGCATCAATAAAAATAACTAATTTTCAAACCCACTACTAAATCTAAACGCATGAATTTGATTGGATGACTGTGTAAAATTCTTTACATTATCAGTGTATCAAAATTAAACTCTAAAAAATTATATACTAAATAAACTAAGTTAAACACTCAAACTACACTTTAAAGTACGTACCATCACATGCTGAAACATAACTCAGAGATGCAAAATGACAGTATTGGCACTGTAGTTGTCTACAGATTCTCTATGTGATTCATTACTTTATACCTTAAATGGATGAAGCAGACCAAGACATATTTGCACTCTACGCCGCTGCCCATCAGATACCTTATGCATTCGCCACTGAAGATCTATATCAAGCAGTTCAATCAACTTATTTCTCCTGTCAGGATCAGCACCCTCAACTGCCAAAAGTACCAAATACTTTCACATTAGGACTCAAGGACAATTATATAAATAGGCAAACACCATCAAGAACCTATAAACAACACTACATAACCCAGTTATAGACATGACTTGGCTTGAGTGCCCTTTATTTTAACTTCTATTACTCTAAGTAGGGACTCTTTTGAGGACTCCAAAATGTTGCATGATTAGCATTTCTCTTAATATTTGGAAGTGAAAAATCAAGATCCAGTTACATTTGACGACAAATAAAACTATGTTTGAGATGGCAAATGAAGATACAGTCGAATTTGATGACAAAGAAAACCATGTTTGAAACGCACCTCCAAAGATCATATGTTCAGCAGAAAAGTCTCCTTGAAGTGGAACATCTCCCTGCATATTAGCAATGGCATTAACACATGTAATGAAATTGATCAAAGCATATAAAATATGGGGCACAGCCTATTTTGTGGTTATATTTTTTTGGTGCTTGTGTGTGTGGGGGGTTTGTCAGGGTACAGTCTTTGTTGAATTCATGTGTTTACCAACAAAAAGAAAATGACACAAGGAGAAAAGTTAGCACAATGAGGACAGCGTAAACAAGTCTATCACAAAACTGAAGGCCCTCAGTGCGCCTGCTATAGTTTGCTCACATTAAACTCATAGGAACAAAGCACACACTATGGACCAGGTTGACATTTGATAATACACAGTTATATGTGCAAAATATAATAAACACGAGTTGTGCATCTCCACTATAACAGAAACAAGATTTACCTGCTTGGTCTTTCTAGTTTAACTAAACTAAAACCCCAAATTTTCGCATGAGACTTTTTGAGCACTCAAAGTAATTTGTTGGCGAAATTGAGGAGGTATTTCATTTTATATCCTGTAAGCATGTTTGCATGATTGCAAATTTTAAAACTTTTGTGCTGAGCTTGTAATTTTTCAATTCCAACATGCAGTTATTGAATTTGGTTTTTATGTTATTGCGTATGGTGTTATATTCATTGATTTGGAGCTTGGAAGAAAGAGTTTTGATTTTTTGCTAACTTGAATGATTTCAAGTTCTGTTTACCTTAAAGTACGAAGCATGTATAAGTGTGAAAATGTTAGAAGGAGACAAACTATGCACTATTCAGCGACCAACTCCACATTTTAAATCAACAATTACTAAGAGCAAGAAGAGAGCATCAAAGAACTCACAGCAGAACCAATGGTTTTACTCCATGATCCCCCCAAGTAAGCAAGATCACCACTACATACTAGATGAGTGTCATGGAAAGCAGAACCATTCAACACCCGCACAACATCTCTTCCTCCAACCATGTGCTTTCCAGCTAAAATCTTCAGCAATGTAGTCTTCCCTGCAAACAAACCACACCCTCAAATTCACAAACATCACATACAATTCTCACTACTAAGCTTCAGCAGAATAATTGCACATATTTGAATAAACTCTTTCAGAAGTACTTATACAACAACAACAACAGCAACGAAGTCTTATCCACTAGGTGGATCGATTACATAGATCAAACAACGCCATTGTTCCCTATCATGTATTTTCAGAAGTACTTATATGACAATTTATTTTTCTTTGAAAAAAAAAATGAGAAGCAATTCCAGTAAAAAACAACAACAAAGCCTTATTTCACTAGGTTGAGTCAGCTATATGGATCAACCGACACCATTGCGCCTGTCCTGTATCATATCTACTGTGATACTGTTGTCACATATATTTCATTTTACCACCTCATGTATAGTCTTTTTAGGTCTACCTCTACCATTCGCCACTTGTCCACCTTCCATCTCATCCACCTTCTTAACCGGGTGCTCTGTTGATCTTCTTCCCACATGTCTAAACTACCTAAGTTGAGATTTTACCGACTTTTCTACAATAAGCGCTATCTCAACTTTCTTTCTTATATCTTTATTCCTTATTTTTAACATCTAATTATTTTTTTAACCTAATTTTTCTTATAGTTATTGTCCAAACAATCGACAAAAATTTTGAAAAGTAATTGTCCTCTATACCACAAGTACTTTAAAGTTAAAACCTACTTGACATCAACTGATCTGGTTTAAGCCAAACAGACCTTACTATTAAGTAAAGCTCTCCAGCTCTAAGTGCAAGTTGGTCTTTATCTTTATTCTTTTTTTTTTTTTCAAGAAAAAACAAAAAGCAGATTTTGAAGTTGAAACCTTGCTTAAGCGGAACAAATATTAAACCATTTGAATCAATCAAACATCGTTCTAAAAATTAATCATATAGCAACATTACTGGTAACAAACTGACACTAACACCCACAGAACCCAACCACCCATAGTATTTGATATGCATAATTCTTTTGATGTAGCTATTATATGACAGTGTCAAATTTACTTTTACTTAAAATGCCTCAAAATCAAATCATTAATGCAGAGTATATACTAATCAGAATTCAGAAAGCATATATCTATTCACCATTAACCAACTCGAATTTATATATTAATAAATATAAATTATAATATTAGGGATTACCGGATCCATTGGCACCAAGGAGAAGGCATCGAGATCCAGGAGAGACGTTGAGCTTGAAATCAACGAACAGAGGCGATTGCCATTCGTAAGAGAATTGCATTCCATGCACTCTGATTCCCATAGAACCTTCCTTTTCTTCTTCTACCGCCATTCCTGTATTGTGTTGTGCTCTCTCTTTCTGTATCTCAGCAATCACCAATGCAGTGACGAATGAAGCTTCTTGCTGGTTGGGGTGCCTTTTTATGATCTTTTTGCATTTCAAATTTTTGGACCAATAGAAAACTTACACGTCAGAGCGTGTGGTAGTTGCTTTGAACTAAATGGGAAATTCGCATCTTGTGAACGCGCCACACTCCACGTCGTTCCCCTCCACCAACCTAATCGAGAGATGAAACGCAGCGTCCTTTTTGGTGCAGGAGCTAGCAATACAGTTTTTTTTAATATATAACGAGGCCCAAAGAAAAAAATAAATTAGATACAAACTAATCAGTAGTTCTTCTATGAGTAAACATTCAGTCCGCTCATGTCTATTTTAAAATAGAATTTGCTCACTTTCTGAATGGGTCGGGTTTTTCAGTTGCCTAAAAATGTGAGATATGGGTCACCTTTGAGCGTCTGGATCTCCTTAGCCAACAGGGAGAGGATGGTCTTCAGGGAGTGTGGTTTCACCGAGTCGACGGTTCGAAAAGGAGGGGACTACTTACAAAAAGGACTCCAACGCCTAAGTCAGTGTCCGAACGAAGGCGACAGATAATGTGAGGGGTAGGTGACGTACCTTTGGGGAGGGGTAGGGCCCTTCCTATATATAGTTTGTACTAGGACGGGTCCCACAGGAGCAGACCCACCTTCCAGGAAGCTTCCCCTCTCCAGCTGGCAGGTTTCGCACAAATAGGGAGGTGGCGCGCGGGTTATTCTTCGGTTCGGGCATGGCGCATTATTGGGTAGGTGGTTTGTCTGGACTCGGGTTCTTGTTTAGCTGGACTGGGCTGGAATAGTGCTCCCAACGCGCCAGCTACGTCGACAACCACTGTTGGGTATTTAATGCCCATTATGATTAATTTAAAAGCTTGGGAAAAAGTATGCTTTGCCCCTGACTTTTGCGCTTCTCAGAGCGGTTATCTTTCAATTTTTCCCTTCTTTCTTCCACTCTTCCAACTTTTTTGCATTCCATTTCGCCATTTCCAAATTCTTCCTGCATCACCTTTTCTCATTTTTCCCTTCAGTTTTTTTGGGTTCCACTAGGATTCGTTTCTGGTTCGACTACATTTCTTTAGAATTCTTTAGCTTTCTTCGACGACTATCTTTCTGATAGGTATCCTTTCCTTTTATTGTAAGTTATTGCAAATGGATGAGTGTTGCTGTTGTTACTGTTATTGTTGCTTCTTTACTATCATTTTGTTTCACTTTTGCAATCTTCGAGTTGTGCATGTTTCCTTACTTGAATTGTGTCGCCATTAGTTAGGCTCTAGGGGAGTTGCCATTATATTTTCATTTTTTAACCATTGCATAATTGTAAATAGGCTTACTGTAACACGTAGAGTTAGTTCCGGTTTCCCGAACTCCAGAGCTTATTGACTAAGTGGTATCCCGACTGTAGGTATGGCCAGCATTCTATAGCAAGAGTTCCCATAGATCGCTATGCCTGAGTTACTTCGGATGTGAAGGATACCCCCTCCCAGATGACTTTGGAGGATCTCTAAGAGTTCTGACAATCCGACTTGCTCTGCGGAGGTGGTCCCAAGGAGGAACGTTACTACGCATTCGTTCTTGGGAATGAAGAGCGGATATGTCATCTGAATTTGAACAACCCCGAGTTTCTGACTGGATATGGCTATACAAGTCCATGTTCACCAGCCTGGGGGTTCGTATCCCCTCCCCCCTTCAAAATAGCACTTCTTAACCGATGCGACGTGGCACCGTCGCAATTACATCCAAACAGTTGGGCTTCGGTCCGTTGCTTTGAAATGATTTGTGAGTACTTGGAGTTGCCAACCTCGGTGGAGGTCTTCTTGTAGTTCTTCATCTTAACGAACCCCTCCAAGAAAGAGAAAGCCAAGAAAGGGTACATGTCTTTTCGGGTAGTCTAGGGTAGACGGATCTTCGGGTTGTTCGAAGACTCCTTTAACGGCTTTAAGGGAAAGTATTTCAAGGTGCGGCCTACCGAAGGTCAACATCCTTTTTGGTTGACCTTGGAGAGGGACCACCGCATCCCGACTTATTGGAGCTTCGAAGCTGGGGCCAACGCCTTCACGAAGGTAAGATACAAAGGGTTAACCCAGGAGAACAAAAACGTAGCTGACGTGCTGTTGGCTATTTTTGGGAAAAACAATGCCAGTCCTCATCTTTTAATGGGTGACCGTGAGATGGGTAAGAGCTACATAGGGGAGTGGTCGGGTGGTCACTGTTTCGCTTTTCCACCTTTTGATTTGCTTGCTTACTCGCTATCATATTTTGACCTTTTTTTGTAGTGTCCATGGCTGTCGCACAGGTGGGACTTGATAATTTGATGTCCAAGTTTCTCCTTGGGGACGATGATGACAGCTCTACCACTCCCACTGTCGACGTCCAGACCTCGCCTGATCCCGAGGTCCAGTCCCGTCCCCCTCCGAGAGAGGTTGCTGGGACCAGCACTGGCGCAATTTCTCCAACGAAAGAGGTCTTGGGGGAGGGGGCAGGTCCAGAAGTTGCTATTGTCGAGAATCCTAGGAAGAGGAAGTCGACCTCCAGCCCAGAAGGGGTTCTCACTGTCATGGAGAAAAATTTTGATGCCAGTCACTTCATCGATGCCCAGCTTTTGCCGAGAACTGAAGAGTTCTTCGATGGTGGGGACCTTGCCTCCCAGGCCAAATGGATGTACCGTACCTTGCTCCGGGCTGCTGCGATAGCAAGAAGGGCAGAGCCTGTTTTGGCCGGTGCTCGGAACTTGGAGGGTAAACTCCAAGGGGCTGTTAAGTCTATGGACAAACTGAAAGCGGAGGTAGAGTCGCTAAAGACCCAGCTTGCTACCTCGGAGGAAAAGTTGAAACCTTCCAACGAGACTGTGGCTAGGCTTATCGACCGCGAGCTCACCCTGGATGGCCAACTCAACACCGCAAGAGGCCGGTTGGCGGAGCTGGAGAAATAGCTCACCAGTTCTGTTGCATCAGCGGATGCTGCCAAGGCCGAAGTTGCCTCCTTGAAGAAGAAGAACAAAGAAACAGTAAAGGAAGCTAGGGATGGCATTATAGCTACCGACAAAGCGATCAAGGCCCAGGTGAAGCTCTTGGCTCCCGAATTCGATGTATCTGCCTTTGGTGCTTTCAAAACCATTAAGGATGGCAAGATTGTAGACCTCTCCAGGAAGTGAGTTGCAACGGCTTGTGGATTTTGTATTATTTCCTTTGCTGCTGTGGCTTTGTGTTAGTACTTTGAACACTTGGTAATTTTTTGTAAAATATTTTACCATTTTGTCGGATAATGACAACAACGAATCCGACTTGTGGCTCTTATGTTTAAGCACTTGGATTGTGGCTTTATTTTCGTAGCCGCTTAGCGTAGTTGTTCACGATTTTGATGGCTCCCGGGGTGATCAGTCCCATGATGCCGTAATCTTATCAAACTGGCCAGTTAACAAGGTCAACTAACCGAACGGTGCATTAAAGACAATAAGTCAGAAATGAGAAAGAAATTATTAAAATTTAAACAAAGCGTAATTAGAGCATGCTAAGTCACAAATTAAACAAACGAGGTAAGTAAATAGTAACAAGTGAACATGAAACAAGACGTGTGTTACTAAATCGGGGTACCGGCTGGCCGCCGGGTCCGCTTAGGCTTCTAAGAGTATAACCTTTTTAAGTTCTCCACGTTCCACGTTCTGGGTACCTCTTTCCCGCCCAGTCGTTCCAGCTTATAAGCTCCGCTGCCGACTACTTCCTTTACCCTGTACGGGCCTTCCCAGTTAGCCGCCAATTTCCCTTCTCCGGGGGTCGGCAGGCCTATGTCGTTGCGTCATAGGACTAGGTCGCTTGGTTCGAAACTCTTTTTTAGCACTTTGGCATTTTACCACAGGGCTATTCTCTACTTCAACGCCGTCTCCGACAAGTGGGCTATCTTCCTGGTCTTGTCGACAAGTTCTTTCTCCATAGCTTCTTCGACTCTACCAAGGAGTAGCAGCAGGCTCGGCTCCCCTACTTCCACGGGAATACCGCATCGACTCCATAAGTAAGTCAGAATGGGGATTTTTCTGGTGGAAGATTGTGGTGTTGTTCTATAGGACCATAGAACTGATGCGAGTTCATCTGCCCACGCTCCTTTCCTTTGGTCAATCCGTTTCTTGAGGCCTTAGAGTATAACTTTGTTTGCGACTTCAACTTGGACATCGGTCTATGGGTGCTCCACTGACGAGAACCTTTGTTTTATCCCTAGGCCCGTAAGGAATTCACCAAACTTCTTATCTGCGAACTGCGTCCCATTGTCCGAAATGACCACCTTTGGGATTCTGAATCTGGAGATTACTTGCCTCCACATGAACTTGCGGCAATTCGCTGACGATATGCTGTCCAGTGGCTCTACCTCGACCCACTTCGTGTAGTAGTCGATGGCCACGATCAGGTATTTGACTTGTCCAGGGCCCACTGGGAAAGGTCCCAAAAGGTCAACCCACATTGGCTGAAAAGTCGGGAGGCCATTAGTAAACTTAACTCAGCTGCCGGGGTCCTATGCAAGTTGGTGTTTTCTTGACACTTCTTGCACCTCTTGACGAACTCCTGGGATCTGACATCATCAAGGGCCAAAAGTAGCCGGCCCTAACGAGCTTCCGGGCTAGAGCCTTTCCACCGATATGGTGGCCACAACACCCCTCATGGACTTCCCTCAGAACGTAGTCTATCTGGTTGGGGCGTAGGCACTTCAGCAAGGGTTGGTTCAGCCCCTCTTGAATAGTTGGCCCTGTATTGTTACGTACTTGGACGCCTCCCTCCTTATCGCCTTCACGGCCTTGTCCTCGTCAGGGAGCTTGCCGTTTTCTAGAAAATCGGTAATAGGATCGATCCATGAGGGGACGACATTCGCTCGGGTCATGCACAAGGCGACTGTTGGCTCTTTCACCAATCCTTGAATCAGGGACCGATTTTCTGTCCCCGGCTTTGTGCTGGCCAGCTTCGGTAGGAGGTCGGCTCGTGTGTTCCTTTCTCTTGGGACATGCTGCACCACGACCTTGTCGAACTCTTTGCTTAAACTCCTGACCCTTTCCAGGTATTTTTGCAACAGGGAGTCCCTGGCTTGATAAGTTCCATTAATTTGGGAAGTGACGACTTGGGAGTCGCTATTCAGCTCCTCTCTGGTCGCCCCAACCTCTTTTGATAAGAGCAGTCCACCAATGAGGGCCTCATATTCTGCCTGGTTGTTAGAGACCGGGAATTCAAACATGATAGATTGCTCGTATATCATTCCGGTCGGGCTTTCTAGTGTTATCCCCCCCCCCCCCGAACGTTTGGTTGGAAGCTCCGTCCACATGGAGTTTCCACCACGTGTTCGGGGCCTCTCGAGGGTCTCCGGTTACTTCCACTAGGAAATCATCCATCGCCTGTGCTTTAATTGTGTGTTTGGGCTCATATTGCATATCATATTGAGACAGCTTGACTGCCCAAGTCATCATCTGTCCCGCCAGGTCGGGCTTTTGCAAGATTGGCGGATCGCTTGATCCGTCATGACGATTACGCGATGCCCCTGGAAGCATTGCCGTAACCTTCTAGACGAGGTTAAGAGCGCATAGGCTAGCTTTTCCAATTTGTTGTACCTTAACTCTGCGCCTTGCAACGCTTTGCTTATAGAGTAGACCGGCTGTTGGACCTTTCCTTCTTCTCGGACAAGGACGGCCGCCAAGGCTTTGTCCGTTACTACCAAATATAGAAATAGTGTCTCACTGTCCTTAGGCTTGCCAAGGACTGGTGGTACCGAGAGTATGCTTTTGAAGTGGTTGAAGGCCTCTTCGCACGCTGGGATCCACTCGAAAGCTATTCCTTTTTTCATGAGGCTGAAGAATGGAAGGGCTTTAGCCGCCGATGCGCCGAGAAAATGAGATAGGGCCGTGAGTCTTCCGGCCAACCTCTGCACGTCCTTGATGCATCCCGGGCTCATCATTTGCAAAATAGCTTCACATTTGTCAGAGTTACTTCAACCCCCCCTCTGGGTTATCATGAAACCCAGGAACTTCCCGACCTCCATGGCAAAGGTGCACTTGAGGAGGTCAAGCCTCATATTGTGCCATCGGAGGGACGTGAACACAGTCTTTAGGTCATCAACTAGGTCTTTCGATTGGCTGGTCTTTACCAGGATATCATCCATGTACACCTCTACCGACTTCCCGATCAGGTCACTGAAAACCTTGCTCATCAACCTCTGATAATTTGCCCCTGTATTCTTTAACCCAAACGGCATTACCCTGTAGCAGTATGTGCCACCTGGCATTATAAACGCCATTTTTCCTCGTCTGACCGATGCATCAGTATATGGTTATACCCAGAGTACGCCTCCATGAAGCTTAGAAAACAATAACCCGCCGCCGCGTCCACCAAAGCATCAATATTGGGAAGGGGGGAAAGAGTCTTTAAGACATGCCTTGTTGAGGCCTGAATAGTTCACGCACATCCTCCACTTCCCGTTGGCCTTTTTAACGAGGACTACGTTCGATAGCCAGGTCGAGTAATCTAGTTCTCTGATGGACACTGCTTCTAGCAAGTTGGCCGTCTGCTTGGCCACCTCGTTGGCTCTCTCATAGGACATCTTCCTTCGTCTTTGGGCTATGGGCTTGGCATCTGCCTTCACAGCTAGGTGATGTGACATGAATTGGGGGTCAACCCCCGGTATGTCAACTGGTGTCCAGGCGAACAAGTCACCATTTGCCCAAATCATCTCTATGAGGGGCTGTTATGGGGGAGGTTCCTGTTCGCGAAGGTGAACTTGTCCTCCGAGTTCTCGACCCTGAACTTTTTCGAATCTCCTTCATGCTCTGGCCTTGGTTTGTCGTCAATCCTAGCATCCAAGTCAGTAGGAAAATCCCTGATGCTTCTTTCAATTTTTTCCTTAAGAAGAGGCTGGCGTTGTCACATGCAACCACCGTTTCCAAGTCTCCCCTAAGGGACCCTACCGACCCATTATCAATGACAAACTTCATGACCAACAACTTGGTGCATATTACCACAGAGAATTCGTTGATTATTTTCCTCCCCAGGATAAGATTGTAAGCTGTGGAGTCCCTAAGAACGACAAACTCCGCCATCACCGACCTCTTTCCTTGACCTCCTCTGATGGAAACCGTAAGGGAGACTATCCCATCAGGTTTTATAAAATTATCTCCTAGGCTGACCACTCCGTGCTTATTAGTTTTCAGGTCGGTATCTCGGAGGCCTAGGGCGTCGAACACGTTTCGAAACATGATGTTGGAGTCGGCACCGGTGTCAATGAGGATTTGCTTGACCAAACCTATTCCCACTCTTGCCGTGATTACCATGGGGGGTTCTCTGGGATGTCATCGAACCACTGGTCCTCTGGTCCAAACGATATCATTGGACTCTTCTCGTATGGAGTCCCACGACCACTTGATGACACTGCCAAGATTTTAGCGTCCTTCCTTGCCACGAATTTAGACCTGGGGGTGTCCCTTCCTACTACAACGTTGACAACCGTGAGGACCTGGTCATTGTCTTCACGGGGTTCTTGCCTCAGCTTCACAGCTCAACACCCCTTATGGACTTCCCTCAAGATGTAGTCCGTCTGGTTGGGGCGTAGGCACTTCAGCAACGGTTGGTTCAGCCCTCTCTTCAATAGTTGGCCCTGTATTATTACGTACTTGGCCGCCTCCCTCCTTATCGCCTTCGTAGCCTTGTCTTCGTCAGGGAGCTTAGAAAGGCTCGGCCCTTGTCCTCTTCAGAACGCTCGCGTTCTCTCCTTCTGTGTTCCCTTATAAATTGTGAGAACTCCGCCAATTTGCCTTCGTGGATGGCTTGTTCCAAAGCATCCTTCAAATCAAAGCAGTCTTGTGTTTGTGGCCAAAGCCTTTGTGGTAGTCACAATACAGGCTTTTGTTCCCGCCCATTCAATCTTTGAGCGGCTGGGGTTTTGACAAGATGCCCTTGTTAGCTATTTGTTGATACACTTCAACGATCGAGCAGATGGGTATAGTTTGTGAACCTTCTTACTCGGGGAAAAGGCTTGAATTTAGTAGGTCATCTGTCCTTGGAGTGTTCCTTGGGCCTTTCCCCGTTCCCGGGTTGATGGAGAGGAGGGTTGGCAAGCTGCCATTTGTTGGCCGCCACCACCCAGCTTACCTCTTCATCGTTGATGTATTCTCTTGCCACGTTCTGGATTTCTTGCATGGTCCACACAGGCTTGGTGGTGAGGTGCTTTCTAAAGCCTTCATTTGACAGCCCGTTCGTCAGACACAGGCTAGCCACCGAGTTAGTCAGGCCATCAATCTCCAAGCATTCGTTGTTAAACCTGTCAAGATACTTCCTGGTCGGTTCCCTGTTTCTTTGGGTCACCCTTAGGAGGTTGATCGGGTCCTTGACCTTAGCAATGCGCGTGGTGAATTGTGCTAGAAAGCTCCGAGCTATGTATGCGAAGGTCGTCACGGACCCTTGGGGGAGCGCGTTGAACCATCGGATTGCCAGTCCCGCTAGGGTTACGGGAAAAGCGCAACACCTCACCTCGTCGCCCACACCATCCAGGTTCATTCTGCCCTCAAAGGCCGTTAGGTGTTCCTGGGGGTCCTGGGTACCATCATATCTCATGTCCATTGACTTGTCGAAGTGTTTCAGCAGCCAAACCTCGAGAATGGAGTGGTGAAAAAAGGTTGCTCCCATGATTATGGGATGTCGTTACATTTTCAGTCTCTCTCTACTCTCTTCTCGGTATTCCACCTCAGTATGAGTTGCGAATGGCCGAGTGTAGATTACTGGGAACTTGTTCTACGCCTGACGCGGTTCCTCTAGGGACTTCTTCCCCGGGCTTCTCCTCTCCTTTGAGGGGATTGGGTGTGAGGTTGACTCGGGCCAGGTTCGTAGTGATCCCTGGCCGTGAGCTCTCTCTCAAGATTTTACACTCTGTGGCGCAACTCCTGCATGATTCTTGCATTATCACCCTCCGTCCCCCCCAAAAGGATGCCTTTCACAGGAGCGGGAGGGGAGCTCGTCCCCGCGAGAGGGGGGATCTCGTGCGTTCGCGGGAGGAAGCTAAGGAAGCCACCTGGCTCACCCGGGGGGCGCCCCCTTCCTCGTGTGGAGCGCCTTTCTATCACCCTCTAACTGGACCTAACAAGAAATTCATTCACACCAGGTCCCCACAGACGGCGCCAATGTTCGGTTGCTCGCTTCCTGAATGGGTCGGGTTCCTTAGTTGCCTGGAAATGTGACATACGGGTCACCTTCGCGCGTCTGAATCTCCTTAGCCAACAGGGAGAGGATGGCCTTCAGGGAGTGTGGTTCCACCGAGTTGACGGTTCGAAGAAAAGGGGTTCACCGGCAAAAAGGACTCTGATGCCTAAGTCAGTGTCCGTACGAAGGCGGCAGATAATGTGAGGGGTAGGTGACGTACCTCTGGAGAGGGGTAGGGCCCTCTCCATATATAGTCTGTACTAGCGCGGGTCCCACAAGAGTAGACCTACCTTCCAGGAAGCTTCCCCTCTCCAGCTGGCTGGTTTCGCGCAGTTTGAGAGGTGGCGCACGGGTTATCCCTCGGTTCGGGCGTGGCATGTTGTTGAGTAGGTGGTTTGTCTGGACTTGGATTCTTGCTTAGCTGGACTGGGACGGAACAAGGATAAAATAATTTCTATAAAAAATAGATAAGTCTTTGTTTGTGTCTTTCATGAGTCATAGCAGCTCTTCCGTTTTCTTTCTTCACAAAACTTAGCGAAAAAGATTTACGTGATATTTAACGTTGTTGATGTGGATGCTGAGTTACAATTAAGTGACATGTTGGCAAATAAGAAATGATCTATTGAAACCTCTCACTTCTCTTCCAAATCAAAGACGAATTGTATGATATTACAAGAAAGTTGTCGAAAACCGTTGGATTTACTAAACATATAAGCTTGAGACATGAGTTTGTGAGGCAATTAATAGAGACTTATGTAATTACTTATATAAGATCTCAAAAAAAATTAGCAGATTTTTTTACTAAAAGTTTGCCAAGAAATAACGCAAAAATAGTATTAGAATATATTGTTGTTAAATGATGAAAATTCAATTTTATTCTAGTAGACCAGCAGGTTCGAAATTTAATGGTAAAAATAATTGAAGCACTAAGATATAGAATTTAGTGTAATATCACTAAATTAAGAAGGTGAGTTAAAACTCTTAATGAATTGATAAGATCATTTATCAAATAATTTCACCTATATAAATATAGGAGCGGTGTCATCTCAATTTAGAATTTTAGAGATTTTTTATTCTTATAAATTTTCATGAAATGAAAACTGCATAAGTGCTTAAAATTATAGCACGAAATTTACAAAAATAAAACTTTTGCCTTTTAAAATTACGGAAATGTAACTTTTGCAAATTCATGTAAACCGTGGAAGGATCCCACGGAATTGAAATACACGTAAATCGCTGGAGGGATTCCACTGTTTATGTTGATGAAGTATTTGGGAAAAAAATGTGGTAGGGGTTACACAGTTTCTGTGAGGATGAAAAACATGCATAAACCGTAGAAGGGGTACAACGACACGAGTTTCACTATATATACCAATCTAGAGTGAGTGGGATATATTTACATCTATCATTTGTATTGTCAACGAAATAAGACTATATTTTGTAGTACATTTTGAATTACATAGAATTATATTCTATTTAAATTTTAATTTTTTAATTTAAGTAACTCATTCAAATTTTTAGTACATATATTTAAATAATATTTTAAATTTTTAATACGTATATTTATATATATTTATTTAAATAATACTCTCAAATTTTTATTAATAATAACATATTTTACTCCCAAATATTTAAAATTTAAATAAATATAATTTAAAATTTTTAAATTTTAAACCTTATTATTTGGATGATATATAATTTCATATATTTGCTAATAATTTTTTTTGGTGACTTAAGAAAGATAAATTCAAAATAAAAGATAAAAATAAGCCAAGAGAAGTTTTGCCTACAACATCACTAGGAACAAACATTTCAAAGGTCTCGCCATGTCAACAACTATTTAGTGTGTGTTTAGATTTTTTTTGATAATTCTATCCTCACTCTAGGTTGGTGTATATAGTAAAACTTGTGTTGTTGGACTCCTTCCACCGTTTATGCATGTTTTGTATCCATGAAAACCGTGGAACCCCTACCACGGTTTCTTCCCAAATACTTCATCAACGTAAACCATAGAATTCCTACAGCAATTTATATGTATTTCAAAGTGGGACTCCTTCTACAATTTACATAATAAATTTATAAAAAATTGCATTTTCATATTCAAACTGAAAAAATTGTATTTTCATAATTTTAAAAGCTAAATATTTTATTTTTGTAAATTGTCCTGTACAAAAGATATTCTTGACCCCTCTGTTATATGGGAAGTACAAAATTTGTGTATCAATTTAGAACATTTAAAAATTATTAAGTCTTGTCATTTTCAAAATTTAAAGTGTGAAATAATTTTTCGAAATTTCCTAATCAAAAAATGATAAATTTTATTATATTTTAAAAGAATATTGTCATTAATTTTATAATAATTAAATAATTAAATATAAATATTTTTTTAAAAATAGAGATCTAATAGTTTTTTAAAATCACAACAAAAACTAATAATTTATCCAACAAAGATAAACACAATATTAACATTTTAAAAATGAATGATATATTTGTGACCCAAAAAAGATCAAGATACAAAGTTTAAAAGATATCAAATTTACACAATGTTCAAATTGAGATATTCTATCAAGTAATTAATAGATATCTTCAAGAGTTTAATAATTATTGTACAGAGATAAATACTAACTTACTTCTTAGTATAGCTTGCTTGAATTTAAGAGACTCATTTTTAGTATTTGATAAAGAGAAGTTGATCCAATTAACTCAATTTTATTAATTAGAGTTTTCTTCTACTCAATTTTTGGCACTTGATAATCAATTTAAAAATTTTATATTAGATGTATGTTCTGATAATCAATTCCCAAATTTAAATGAGATTGATGTTCTATCTTAAAAATTGGTAAAAACTTAAAAGAATATTATTTAAGTTAGCTTTAATTTTGCTCATAGTAACGACATCCATCGTCGTCAATGTTCAATATGTCACACACAAAAAAAGAATATAGCTACTTTAATAATAGGGTAAAAATTGTAAAAGACCATACTGTTGTTCACTTGATGCTAATTAGTTTTTGAAGTTGTTTTATGATATAATTTTGTTATTTGAGTCTTCCTTTATTTAGATTCAAATTAAGTGCTCTTTGATGACAATGTCAAAAGGAACTAATTTAACTTGTAGTGTCTAAATTTAAGGAATTTTATAGTGTACCTTGATAGTATTATGTATTTTGTTGAATTTCTTTCTCCCACTGCCTAGTGGTTGAAGACTACACTGACTAATAAAAAAAAAAAAACTATGAATATCACAGAGTCAGTATCATAACCATAACAGAAATAAATTTTTAAATAATTATTTAGTAACATATATAAAAATTAAAAAGAAAAATATTTAAATGTATTAACAATGAAAATATTATTCAATTTTTTTTAAAATATAAAGCCTAGAATAATAAAATTCTAAGTTATATGTTATTATTTAAATTATTATTTTAATATTTTAATTTATAGTTAAATAATTTGAAAATTATTTATATTTTATAATAATAGAATAATATAATTATATAAATTATTATCATATTAGGTATGTTTTGATCTTACTAACAAAATTTTTTGAATCTCTCACTACATATAAATTTTTAGACCAAAAATATGTAGAATTACAAATGTTCATAACACGCAGCCGAAGTAATAAAGTAATCCTATTGATCTATTTTGTGCTCAAAATTTTATTGAAATAAGATGGGTTAGATGTCAATACCTGAGTACCCTAGTGAATAAAGCTTTCTCCTTTAATAGTACGAAGGTACTATGTGTATCCACACTGAGACTAATCATTGTTGTCAACTCTTTGACCAATGAATTTAACTGAGAAGCTTCTTGCAACTACTTGCACCAGTAATTCTTCACTAAAAATTTGGAATATTTGTGTATGTGGAGGTAAAAAGAGAAAAACTTGTGTTTTCTTTCTTTTATCATATACACATATATAGTATGAAATTGGTGACTGATTTGTGAATCAAATTACAACTTAATTTGAAACAAAATCAGTTAGGATCTTATCCATATTTAAAACTCATCATAGAATAAATAATTAATTATTTAATATTCTCAATTATAATATTATTATATTCATGGTGCTAGCAAATAATATAATAATACTCCATTTGAATTAATATAATTATTTATTTGATCTAATCAAAATAATAATTAAATGATTATTTACCAAGGATTAGAACACTCGTTAGTGTGTGACCCCATAGGTTCAATACTAAGCGGGTAGTATATTAGTCATACTAAATTTACTAATCAAGGTTGACGTCTAGCAATGTTCCTTGACGACCCGATAGTATGAAGTAATAATATTTTTTACTAAGAACCCAAGATGAACAAAAATACAACTCTTTCCATCTTTTCAGCTCTTGGCTAACTTTTAGAGTACGGTTTGATTGTCAAGCTCTAATTTGTTACCATTATTATAATGAATTATGAATGACTTAAGAAACTCATTTCTTAATTCATTCAAACCCCTTGGCCAAGGCATTGTTTATTTCATTCATTATAATCGTAGAGCTCAAACTCATTACCATAGTTGATGGATTCCATTTTGACTAACCATTAATTCTACAAGTATTTAAATTATACCCAATGTCCATTCAAAGTATAACAAATACATTGTTAAGTACTATGATAGTCGCAGGTCAAAGGAAAATTCTAATATTATGTTCATCATAAGAATATCCTATTGACAAATATACGGTAATTATAACCATTAGGAATTCTTAGAGTGAGTCAGTTCAATAGTTATATCTCTATATATACCATTTATATATATAATTTAACAAATGAGATCTATTAATCTTCATCCAATGAAGACTATTATATATATATTAATCTATCTGAATCACTAATGTCCCATTTTTAGTGATTCTACAATTAAGAACAATTTAAATTAAAAGTACTCAAAAAACGTATATTTCATTATTACGATCCCTATCATAATTATTCGTTTCTAATTTTTAATTAAGGACACTATTATAAATTATAAAAGTTTATTCTTATAAAAAGGAATAATAATAATAATAATAATTCATGATAGTATTTTGTTGGACATACACACTTATCTCTAACAATCTCCCACTTGCACTAGAGCCAATGACAAATTGGATCTAGGGCATACATGTATTTCCAACAAAATCTCCCACTTGCACTAGAGCCAATCAGTCATATATTTCAATCCCAATTCCCACATGTGCTTATCAAACTCTTTTGATCCAAGCGCCTTAGTGAATGGGTCTACTGCATTATCCTTCCCAGCAACCTTTTGAATTTCAACGTCTCCACGTTCAACGATCTCTCTTATCAAATGATACCTTCTCAAGATATGCTTAGATTTTTGATGTGATCTTGGCTCTTTTGCTTGTGCAATGGCTCCATTATTGTCGCACAGTAACGAAAGTGATTCTTTAATTGAAGGTACCACACCAAGCTCGTTTATGAACTTCTTCATCCACACAGCTTCTTTAGCAGCCTCACTTGCTGTTATATACTCAGCTTCAGTCGTTGAATCAGCTACAGTAGCTTGTTTGAAATTTTTCCAACTCACTGCACCACCGTTTAAGGTGAAAATAAAACCTGAAGTAGATTTGCTATCATCTTTATCTGAGGCAAAACTTGCGTCAGTGAACCCTTTTGGTATAAGTTCAGAATCTCCATAGATGAGGAATTGGTCTTTGATTCTTCTTAAATATTTAAGAATGAATTTAACCACCTTCCAATGTTCCTCATCGGGATTTGCCTGATATCGACTAGCTACTCCTAGCGCATATGCGACATCAGGATGTGTACATGTCATGGTGTACATGATAGCTCCCACTGTACTAGCATATGGTATTCTGCTCATGCGTACTCTCTCTTCAGAAGTTTTAGGACAATCCTTTCTGCTGAGAGTAATTCCAGTGCCTATTGGTAAATAGCCCTTTTTGAAATTTTTCATGTTATACCTTTTCAATATGGTATCAATGTACATAGACTGTGAAAGTCCAAGCAACCTTTTAGATCTATCTCTATAGATTTTTATTCCTAGAATATAGGCTGCTTCTCCCAAATCTTTCATGGAGAATTGTTGAAATAACCAAGTTTTGGTATTTTGCAATGCTGGTACATCATTTCCTATTAATAATATGTCATCAACATAGAGTACTAAGAAAATAACTGTACTCCCACTAAACTTTTTGTATATGCAAGGATCCTCTTCACACCGGATAAAATCGAACTTTTTGATTGTCTTATTAAAACAAATGTTCCAACTTCTAGAAGCTTGCTTTAGCCCATAAATGGCGCGTTGTAGCTTACAAACTTTACTATGATCAGACGGAAGTGTGAAACCTTCATGTTGTGTCATGTACACTTCCTCTTTGAGTTCTCCATTAAAAAAAGTTATTTTCACATCCATTTGCCATATTTCATAATCATAGTATGCTGCTATAGCAAGTAGAATCCGAATAGATTTGAGCATTGCCAGAGGAGAAAATGTATCTTCATAATCTATTCCCTCCTTTTGACAGTATCCCTTGGCAACTAGACGGGCTTTATAGGTCTCTACCTTACCATCTGCTCCAATCTTTTTCTTGTAAACCCATTTGCAACCAATAGGTTTTATGTCTTTTGAGGGTTCAACCAAAGTCCAAACATTGTTGATCCTTATAAACTCTATTTCGAATTCCATGGCACTCTGCCATTTTAGACTTTCAGAATTTTACCTTGCCTCTTCATAAGTCTTAGGATCATTATCATCATAATCGATCCCATTTTCCACATCATCTTGCACCATTAGGTTTAGCCTTAGTGGTGGACGATGTTCTCTTGTGGACCGTCGAAGAGGTAGTTCTTGTACCAAATTTAGAGGATGATGAACCGGTTCCAAAGGTAGTTCAAGAATTGGTTCATTAATCTCTCTTTGAACTACTATCGGTTCGTTATCCTCAACTCTTGAAGATGATAAATTTAGTTTTAGTTTAAGTACATCCAAAATTGGTTGCTCAACTTGAATTTCATATTCTTGAACTTGTACTATTTCATTGGTTTCTTGAACGTCATCAAGTTCTATTTCATCAACTTGTCTTCCTTCAGAAAGAAATTTCTTTTCTAAAAAGGTTCCACCTCTTGCCACAAACACTTTGTGGTCAGAAGGGTGATAGAAATAATAACCCATTTTTTCTTTAGGGTAACCAATGAATCTACATTTATCGGATCTAGCATCAAGTTTATTACTTTGCAATTTCTTAACATATGCTGGACATCCCCAAACTCTAATGTGTTTGAGATTTGGTTTTTGTCCTTTCCATATCTCATATGGTGTTGAAAAAACTGCTTTAGTGGGTACTTTATTTAGCAAATATGCTGCTGTTTCTAAAGCATAGCCCCATAAATTCAATGGAAGATCAGTAAAACCCATTATGGATCGAACCATATCTAATAAAGTTCGATTCCTCCTCTCTGAAATACCATTGTGTTGTGGGGTACTAGGAGGTGTCCATTGAAAAAGAATCCCATTTTTCTTTAAGTACTTAAGAAAATGATCATTTAGATATTCTCTTCCTCTATCAGATCTAAGCACCTTAATGCTTTTACCTGTTTGATTTTCAACTTCACTGCAAAAAATTTTGAACATTTCAAATGACTCAGATTTGTGTTTCATAAGATACACAAAGCCATATTTAGACATATCATCAATGAAAGTGATAAAATAAGAATATCCTCCTTTGCCTTGAATTTTCATTGGTCCACAAATATCTGTATGTATTAGTCCCAATAATTCTATAGCCCTTTCTCCATGTCCCATAAATAGAGTTTTGGTCATTTTTTCTTTGAGACAGGATTCACAAGTTACATATGATTCATAATCATATTTGTTAAGGTAACCTTCTTTATGTAATTTAGAAATCCTTTTTTCTCCTATATGACCAAGTCTACAATGCCAAAGATATGATTCATTTACTTGAGCTTTTGAGAGTAGAAACATGCATGACAGAATTACCATTTAAATCGGGAAGAATATAAATGCCATATTGGAGATAGCCATTTACGTATAAGTCATCACCATAATAAGTAGAACAAATGCCATTTTTAATATTAAAATAAAAACCACGTTTATCCAACATAGAAATAGAAATAACATTTGCAACAAAATTAGGAATATAATGAAAATTCTCCAATACTAATGTCTTACCCGTAGCCATTGCTAAAGAAATAAATCCTATAGCTACAGCAGCAACATTTGCTCTGTTCCCGACTTGAAGGTAAGTTTCTCCCTTCTTCAGCCATCTACTTACTCGTAGTCCGTACAACGAATTGTAAATATTATGAGCACTTCCGGTATCTAATACCCATATAGAAGAATTAATAGTAGCTAAAGAAATCATGAAAACTGTTTTCAAGCATGTCTTTTTAAAGAAGTAAGGTACTCATTGCAGTTTCTTTTCCAATGACCTTTGCCTTTACAATAAAAGTATTCAGCATCATTTTTGTCAGCCTTTTCTTGCTTGCCCTTGGGTTTGGTCACACCACCCTTAGGTGCCATGGGTTTTCTTTTAAAATTATTCTTTCCATTTCCTTTTGCTTTCCACTTTCCTTTCTTCTTAGAAGAGCTGCCAACTACCATAGCAACTCCTTTCCTTTTTTCAGATACAATTTGATTCTCATAATCAATTAGCCTATTGAGCATTTCATGAAGATCACAGCTTACTTTAATCATATTAAAGCTAACAATGAATTGTGAAAAGGTTTCTAAAAGAGAGTGCAAGATCAAATCTTGTGAAAGTTCTTTGCCCAATTTGCATCCCAACTTCTCAAGTTGTTCAATAAGATCAATCATCTTAAGAACATGGGGTCCAACAGAAGAGTCTACATCAAGTGTGGATCTAAACAAAGTTTTGGACAATTGATATTGGGTTGTCTTACTTTGTGCACTATACATCTTCTTAAGATGTTCAACAATAGTTAGTGGATCCATATCCTGATGTTGTCTCTGAAGATCAGAACCCATGGATGCCAGAATGATGCATTTGGCAGTAAGACAATTTTCCAAGTACTTCTCATAAGCCTTGGTTGCCTCATTATCAATACTTCCATCCTCTTTTGGAACAGGGGCCGTAACAGCAGGCTTATCGATTATATCAATTAACCTTTCATGCATGAGAATAATTCTCAAATTGCGATACTAATCATTATAATTGGCTCCAGCCAATTTGTTATTTTCAAGTATGCCACGCAGTGATAGAACAAACATATTATTCATGAATCTAAAAGAAAAAACAAATATAAGTACGTATTCACACATACAAATAATATTTTCTACAATAATTATTATTATAGAAAATTAAGAAATCTTTATTTCTTAAAAAAAATATCTAAAATCATGAATGAGTATCTTGGTTGTCAAGTCATTACTCATACAATTTTAAATAGATGATTAAATGTATCACATACAATTTTAATCCCAAATAATTACCCGGTTGTGATGTTATTATTTAATTAAATTATATTTTATACCCCTAAGTTATATAGGTTCAAGTAAAAATTAATTCATTCCATGTATCAAATACATATATAAATTTTATCCTTGAGTGCGAATCTCCTGGTTGTCAGGTAACTCCTCGTAAACAAAATATAAAATTTATTTATCCATTTTTTTCCTTTCAGTTTTATTTCATAAATAAATAAAAACAATAATAACAGTATGTTCCATAACATACATATAATTTTATCCCATATAAATTTATAATTTTGACAATAGCATCCCATGCCATTATTAGGAATCATATTCACTATAATAACAAAACTTAAATTAATCCTATTAATTCTGTAAATTTTTGCAATAAAATTTTAAACACAAAAGGGCCATGGCTCTGATACCAGTGTAGGATTACAAATGTTCATAACACGCAGCGGGAGTAATAAAGTAATCATATTGATCTATTTTGTGCTTAAAACTTTATTGAAATAAGATGGTTAGATGCCAATACTTGAGTGCCCTAGTGAATAAAGCTTTCTCCTTCGATAGTACGAAGGTACTATGTGTATCCACACTGAGACTAATCCTTGTTGTCAACTCTTTGACCAATGGATTTAACTGAGAAGTTTCTTGCAACTGCTTGCACTAGTAATTTTTCACTAAGAATTTGAAATATTTGCGTATGTGGAGGTAAAAAAAGAAAACTTGTGTTTTCTTTCTTTTATCATATACACATATATAGTATGAGATTAGTGACTGATTTATGAATCAAATTACAACTTAATTTGAAACAAAATCAGTTAGGATCTTATCCATATTTAAAACCCATCATAGAATAAATAATTAATTATTTAATATTCTCAATTATAATATTATTATATTCATGGTGCTAGCAAATAATATAATAACAAGTGTAATTACCCGTGCTATGTACGTGATAAGATTGAAATTATAATTTTAAATTATTTTTTAAAATTAATTTAAATTATAATAATTTGATTAATAAAAAAATAATATGTTATGCATTAGTTTTTAAAAATTTAGTATTAATTGGATTAACTCTGAAATAGTTGTTAATGGATTTTAATAATCTACTTTGTTCAATAAATCAGACATATATACTGAATGTGATCATAAATAATATAGTAATAGTTAAATCTACCAACAAATATATTGGCTATTATCACACTCTAAAACAAATTAAATATAAAGGCTATTAGCACTCGCTTATAAATTTATAAAATCGCACTGTCTTTAATTCGTGCAAGGATTTATTTATCAAATAAACTTAAAATATAAACAAAAAATATTTATAAAATGGACCTAGCATCACTTGAAAGAATCATGCAAAATAATCAACTTACCTTATCATCCATAAGAACCATTTCTATGTAAGTCGTGTTGTTCTTGTCAAATTTGAATGAGACTTTTCATAACCTTATAATTCTTGTCTTTATTTTTCAAACTTTTTCATTACATAATCTATCATAGGTAATACTGTTGATAGAATCGTAGTTAGTATCCCTTAGGTATAAAAAATAATAGACAGAAAAAGTTCTATGTCTGAAGTACGAATTTTCTAGATGATAAATAATTATAACAATTCACTATTAATCCTTATATATATATATATATATATATATATATATATATATATATATATATACACTAATTATACACTGTAATAGTTAACAAATATTTTCAATGGAGATACTTACTAAATACATATGTTATCGACATTAATTATATGCCAATATTTTTAGGAAAGAGCTAAAAGATGAGATATATAAATATATATAATATTATTGCTATATAGGAAGCATACATAAATTGCTATATTTTTTTATTATATTATACAACTTAAAATTATATTATCATATTATTATTAATCCTAGATACTTGCTATAATTATATCAAATTTAATTATGAATCTAAATAAATAAAATAGATAACATTCAATATTATTTTTTTTCTTTTTTACATTCAATATTATTGTAAATATAAAAAGTAAAATAATTAATGAAAAAATATGAGCAGAAAATAAAATATATTAATTAAAATTCAATTTGTTATCTAATTAATCTTATGTCTATATGATATAATTTTACAAAAATGTTATGAATCACAACCTTTTTTATTCTACAAAAAAGAAAAACACTATATATAGCCTTTAGTAATACAAAAAATAATTATAAAAATTAATTATTGATATTGATATTAATCATAATTGATTATTAATACTCTAATTTTTTAAAATATATTTTACCTTTCTAAAATATCATGCATGTACCGTGTAGACTTTATTATTATTATTATTATTATTATTATTATTATTATTATTATTATTATTATTATTATTATTATTATCCACTAATTGATATCAAATTAAATGGGTCACTATTAATGTGTACATCAATTATCTCCTAATAAAATTATTGCACTTGAATGAGAATTAGAACTATATCAATTGATATAATTAGAATGATTAAAAATATCGATGATTTATAAATAGTTTAATAACACATTAAATATTAATTTGATATAATTATAATGAAGATATTTTCTTAAATTAATATAATCATGCATTATTTATAAGCTAATTGTAATATAATTAGAATAAATTTATTTGAGAAAAAAAATTCATGTATAATTTTTAGAAATTATAATAATTTTTTTATTTATATATACATATATATTAATTTTGTTAAATAATTATATATATATAAATAATTATATACATATACACAAATAAAAAATATATGAATTATATTTTGTTAAACTCCATGTTACCAGCTATTAAAAACATTTAAATCACATGTATTAATTTTTTGTTATAATTATTTCGTTATATATATATGATTATTTTTTATTCTACAATCATGCAATAATATTTTCATAATATTATTGCTATATATGAAGCAACTTTATATTACTATAATTATATCAAATTTAATTATGACTGTAAATAAATAAAATAGGAAACAATCAAAACTAATTTTTTTATAGTCAAAATTTACTGTAAATATAAAAAATAAAATTACTAATGATTAAAAAATTGAGTAGAAAATAAAAATCCATAAGCTAAATTCAATTTGTTAACTAATTAATTTTATGTCCATATAATATTATTATTATTATATATTGATTAAAAGTGTGAATACATACTAATAAAATTATTACATACTAATGAGAATGAGAATTAGAACTATATCAATTATATCAATTATATAAATTTGAAATTATTATTATTATTGAGTAATGATGATAATTCATGTGATAATGAATATTACCTATAAAACATCTAAAATTAAATAATATTCAAGTATAATTATGTGACAATTATAATTCAAATATCACTATATATGAAGTCACGTGAATTATTATTATAATTGATATAATAATTGCTATAATTACTATATATTCTCAATTTTATCGGTTGTATCAATTTAACTATATCAATTATATTCAAATTAGTAGTCAATTATTTTTATGAAAATTCTTGCTATAATTAGGTTATACTTATGAGATTATCTTGTATAAATTGTTATAATTAATTTAATAAAGATATTTATTAAATATATATGTTATCTATGTTAATTATATGTTAATATTTGTAAGAATGAGTTTCAAAAAGTGATATATAAGTATATAATATTATTGTTATATAAAAAATAAATTTAAATAATATATTAAATATTAATTTGATATAATTATAATAAAAATATTTTTCTAAAATAATATAATCATATATTACTCATGAGCTAATTATAATGTAATTAAATGTATAATATTATTCTATATTGTTTATTTACCGTCATGATTTGATTTGATTGTTTTCTAGTTTATTTACTTACATAAATGATTAAAATATATAACATAACTATCGTAATTATTATAATTTTATGATATAATTATAATTAATATATTTTATCATAATTAAATATTGATTTGATATAATTATAATAAAAAAATTTTCCTAAAATAATATAATTATACATTATTTATGAACTAATTATAGTACAATTAAAGATATTATTATATCATAATGTCTACTTACTATATTAATATAATATTAAAAGATACATGTTTTATTATTTTTTATAGATAAAATCGATTTTTATTGGCAACTAAATTGTGTTTAGGTCAACGAAAACTATATGTTTAGGTAGAGATTTTTTGTCAAATATAATGAAATATAAATAAAGAAATAAAGGATAAAAATAAACTTAAATAATATATTTGACACCACTTCATTTTATTAATTATTAAATTATTTAAAAATAGTACATCCACGAAAATACTCATAATATATAAATTGAGGCAATAATTTAAAATTTTCTAATTATAATTTAATCAAATACTAATATTAAAACCAAATTACTTAAACAATATTGAATCTATTCTAGTTCTTAGTCACGTATAGTATAGAGTCATTCTCGTAACGATAACCAACTGAAATAACATTGCAAATATCAACATTTAGAATTCGTGCAAATTCAAACCATTCTCTTGTTAAATAAACTTCATCATCCGCTATCCATGTAATGCAGCAAGGTATAGAATTGCCACACCGAGAAACCAAACTAACCCTTGTTCCTCTCAATGGCATTGCATACATGCAAAAGAAAGCCGGTAATTTCTGAAAAAAAAAATCACAATATGTTATAAAATTATTCTAATAATGAAATTGCATATCCGAATAATCGTTGAAATTGCATATCCGAATTTGTCACAAATTTAGCAAAACTGAACTTAAACTGAGGGAATTTAATCTCATTATGTGCTCCACTTCAAAGATTTTCGGGTAGACGTAAAAAGCATGGAGGGGATGGAACTTGAACTTGCCCTATAAAGTTCCGTGGATGCAATTCCTCAATCAAAAATCGAGCTCCTCCCAAGAAAGCTAACTTTAACCACATTCCATTAGGTTGGTCATAATAGGTGAGTAGATCCAACCGTCCTTCGGTAAAGTAGAGATTATTGTCCCTTCTTTGAACGCTTACATCCATGTAGTTGGAACCTGAATCAGTAAAGACAACTCGATGAGGTATTTCATGGATGTGATGCATTGTAAACGATTGTGGTAAAAGATAATCGAAATGGAACATTAGACAATAAGAATAACTTAGAGTAACAACAATTAATAAATTATTAAAAGAATAATATAATAGAATGAGTATATGAAAAATATTATAAAAAATTATAAATTGTACCTTAAAAAGATCAACTTCAATAAAAAACGAAGAATACATTCTTATTCTATGAAGTAGTAAAAAAAATACTAAATATAAAATTATGAGCTGACTCTCAAATTTAGATTCATGTACCACAGAAAAATACTATTTATAGACCTTAGTAAAACAAAAATAAATATGTAAATTACTTATTATTAAGACAATTTTTTATTATGTACAGTAATTACGCATTATAATTGATAAGTAGTTTAATAGTGCATTAAATATTGATTTGATATAATTATAATGAAGATATGTTTCTAAATTAGTATAATTATATATCATTCATGAAATATTAATTATAATATAATAATATAATTATAATAAAGGTATTTTTTATAAAATAATTTAGAATATATGAAAAATTTCATTCGTTTTGGAGGAAAAACAGACTCACAAGAGATCGACACGTCACCCTTATTAGTTAGGGGAAAACCCAATTTTAGTATATTAAGTAGATACTCCATTTGAATTAATATAATTATTTATTTGATCTAATCAAAATAATAATTAAATGATTATTTACCAAGGATTAGAACACTCGTTAGTGTGTGACCCTATAGGTTCAATACTAAGCGGGTAGTATATTAGTCATACTAAATTTACTAATCAAGGTTGGCGTCTAGCAACGATCCTGGATGACCCGATAGTATGAAGTAATAATATTTTTTACTAAGAACCCAAGATGAACAAAAATACAACTCTTTCCATCTTTTTAGCTCTTGGCTAACTTTTAGAGTACGATTTGATTGTCAAACTCTAACTTGTTACCATTATTATCATGAATTATGAATGACTTAAGAAACTCATTTCTTAATTTATTCAAACCCCCTTGGCCAAGGCATTTTTATTTCATTCATTATAATCGTAGAGTTCAAACTCATTACCATAGTTGATGGATTCCATTTTGACTACTCATTAATTCTACAAGTATTTAAATCATACCCAATGTTCATTCAACTAACACCGTAGGGTGTTAGGTGTCCAGAATCAAAGTATAACAAATATATTGTTAATTACTATGATAGTCACAGACCAAAGAAAAATTCTAATATTATGTTCATCATAAGAATATCCTATTGACAAATATACGGTAATTATAACCATTAGGAATTCTTAGAGCGAGTCAGTTCAATAGTTATATCTCTGTATATATCATTTATATATATAATTTAACAAATGAGATCTATTAATCTTCATCCAATGAAGACTATTATATATATATTAATCTATCCGAATCACTAATGTCCCATTTTTAGTGATTCTACGATTAAGAACAATTTAAATTAAAAGTACTCAAAAAACGTATATCTCATTATTACGATCCTTATCATAATTATTCGTTTCTAATTTTTAATTAAGGACACTATCATAAATTATAAAAATTTATTCTTATAAAAAAGAATAATAATAATAATAATTTATGATAGTATTTTGTTGGACATACACATTTATCTCCAACAAAACATTTTTCAACCAATAATTTTAAACTATTTTCATGATACACTATAATCAAAATATTTGATCATTTTTGATGGAGGGAAGAATTTTAATTATAAGTAACTTTCTGAATTGTCTCTAGTTGACAATAATTTGCAAATAAAGAGATAAAGATTTTCAATTTCTATAAATGATTTCTAACGTGATTAATGTGATTTTTAGTCGAAACAACTAATTTAGATGTTTACATCTAAAATAAATTTTTGCTTTAAGATGGAGTACATGCATGTAGAAGTAAAATGGTATACAATATCAAATTCTTCGTTACTGTTAGACTTTTAACTTCAGGTGGCATATATATAAATACTGATTTAGCAAAATTAAACATGATAGATCCTTTTTCATCACATACTATTTCACTGTCATAATTAATGGATAACAATAAAATTTAAGACGTTATATAAAGTAAGCAAAAGATCAAAGTAAAAAAAAGAAGATGAGTTACTAGTAATGATTTTAGTTTCCAATTGATCTCGGTGAGATTTTATTAAAGAATCTATTTGAAATCGCCGAAGAAGTGACGAACTTCACATATTACATAAAATTTGTCGAGGAAAGCGACAAACTTGCCTACAATGCTACAAAAAATCGAAAATTAAAGTTAGATTTTTTTTTTGGAAATAAATATTTTTTTTATTTTATAACAGAAAAAAATATTCTTTTGTTAAGACTTAGTAATTGTTTGGGCGTCATTATTTTGATAAAAAAGATCTTTCTTAATGAAAAAAATCTTTTTTATTTTTAAGTGTGTTTGACAAATTTCTAGTAGTAAAAATAAAAGCATTAGAAAAATAATTTTTTTTGAAAAACTGTAATTTATATCTTTTTTTAAAATATTTTTTCTTTAAAAAAATATTTTTTATATAATAAATAAATAAAAAAATATTTTTATATTATTATACTCAAATATAATTAATAGATAAAAAAATTCTTTTTATATTAAATATCCATATATAAAATTACTTTTATTTTTTTATAAAATTTTAAAAAAATAACTCAAATTTTTTTTTTTTAAAAAAGTCACCTGAACAAATTCTTAGAAATAAAGGACCATTAGCATTATAAAACGACCGTAGGTCAATCTTCTTGAGCAAGAAGCAAAGCGAATTGCAAAGACGTGGCACTAAGCCGAATACAAAATGCGCGAACCACAAACATAAACCCAGACGACGCTGCTGCTTGCTGGGGGAAAAAAACCGGGAAAACCTTCTTCCATTTCACTTTCCCGGTTCTGGTGAAAAGCGGAACAAAAAATTGAATTCGAATTCGAAAATTCAAACCTAAAATCGAATGCAGTAATTTTTTTTTTTCGTTACTGAAAATGATGAATGTAATCTATTACGGAAGCTAGGTTTTGGCGATTAGCAATTAGATGGAGGAAGAGCAGGATCGAATTCTGCTCAACAGTTTGGGCGTTAAGTCGGCGAATCCCGAAGACATTGAACGCCACGTCTTAGAAAAGGTGTGTGCGTATTAATCTGGTTTTAATTTTAATGTAATTTAATATACTTTTGAAATTGTATGATCATGTTTTCCGGTTTTGAAATTGGTGTTGAATGCTGTTGAACTCTGCTGAAATTTCTAAGCATTGATGTGATATCATTGTAATATTTGTTTGTGATGCTGTGCACAAATGATTTTAATACTTTCAAAACCATGAAATTTGAATGTGCTGAATTGTGTGTGTTTACTTGTAGTTTTACTTGAGCTTGACGATGAATACTAAAATGTCTAACCATATATTGAAATTTGTAAGCATATCTTTGATATTGGATATCAGTATGTGTTAGACGTGTTCACTAGTATTCCTGTGTAGAATTTTTTATTTTGTATTTTAATTTTGAGACATAAAAGTTGAACTTGGAGAGTGTGAAATTGTAGGCGACTGCTGTTCCCGAAGCTGAAGGGAGTGTGAAGGAAGAAGATTCTAGTGTATCTGGAAATGTTGATCCATCATCTGCTACTAAAGCAGAGCTTAATCAGAAACTGAGGGCAGTGAGATTTGAAATAGATGCAGTAGCGTCTACCATTCAGCAATTGAGAAGTGATGAGAATGATGGAGAATGTGGTGGTGTTGGCGAGGACAGCCAGGAGAAAGGAGTTGCTGAAGGTGGTTCCTCCAATGATTCAAACCTTCAGTGTGTTCTTGCTGCTGATAGGCTACAGAGCCTGAAGAAAACAAAGGCTCAACTAGAGGAAAAGCTTTCGGAGTTCTATAAGGATGATGTTTCCAAAAATAGTGACCAGGAAAAATTGATATTTGATTTAGTTAAGCAAGATAGAAGACCAAAGAAGAAACTAAAAAAAGAAGATAAAAGGCCACAGAAAAGCTCGGGGAAGCGGCAAAGGATAGTCTCCTTTAATGATGATGCTGATTTTGATGCTGTTTTGGATGCAGCCTCTGCAGGTTTTGTTGAAACAGTGAGTTGCTTTTTGATAATAACAGTTTCAATATTTCTTATTATGATATTAGTCATATGATAAAGTATTGTTTTGGTCCTAACTTTTGGGTTGAAAATCAAAATGGTCCTTAAGCTCTTTTTGTTGTTCAAAATTATCCCAAAAGTTTACACAATAGTTCGTAAATATTTCATTTCTAATGATGCTATCATCTTTCTCTCATAATTTCATACCTTTTCTTCATCTTCTTTCTTCTCTCTTTCTGTAACCCTAAACACCACCACCTCCACCATCATCAACAAAACCAGCTTCTCTACCCATAAACCTGCTTTATTCATATCTTAAGTAAATGCATTTGATGTTCTGGAATGCTAAACAAATTTGCTGAGGTATAGTTGGTTGAGATAGATATAGAATATCTGATTTTCTACTGCTGATACCATAGGAGAGAGATGAGTTGGTGAGAAAAGGGGTTCTAACCCCTTTTCATAAGTTGAAGGGCTTTGAGCGCCGATTTCAACAATCTGCAGCATCAAGTAGCCATAATGCATCTGAGCAAGAAAATACTGGTGATCTTGCTTCTGAAAGTGTTGAAAGGGCTGCTAGATCAATATCCGAGGCAGCAAGAGCTCGCCCAACCACCAAGCTGCTTGAATATGATGCCGTTCCAAAGCTTGATGCCCCCACCTTTCCATTTCAAAGGCTCAGGAAACCACTTAAATTACGAGACAAAGAGGAAGAGGAGAATAAAGATTCCAAGAGGAAAAGGAGGCGGCCTTTGCCTGGCAGGAAATGGACAAGGCGTGTTTCTTGTGAGGATATGCAACATGGAGATAGTGGTAAGTTCAAGTTTTAATGTTCTCAATGCAAAAGTTGGTCTAGTTATTATAAATCTTGATGACAAGAAAAATTGATCAATGAATTATTGTTAGGTGAGATTGTATTTGGATATGGTATATACATGATCGTCATTGACTTATATTTCCAATTTCCCTAGATTCTTACTTCATTTATTTAATAATAAAATGGTTACTTCTAAAGACTGGAAAATGCATGTCGGCCCTTTATTGGTGTGGAAGAAAGTCAGCCTGGGATGTACCATAGGCCTTGTTTTCACTAGTGTTATGTACACTTGTATTTATATTTATATGTTCATATTTGATATTTAATCTGTTGAACATTGTGCAGAAAATGCAAATGGTCACTTGGATACTTCTAGTTGTGAAAGTTTGGAAGCTCAAGATGTTGAACTTGCCGATCATGAATCTTCTTATATAACATTAGAAGGTGGACTAAAAATCCCTGATAACATCTTTGATGCACTGTTTGACTATCAGAAGGTTGGTGTTCAATGGCTGTGGGAATTGCATTGCCAAAGAGCTGGTGGAATTATTGGTGATGAGATGGGCCTTGGTAAAACTGTCCAGGTCTTATCTTTTCTTGGTGCATTGCATTTTAGTGGCATGTACAAGCCCAGCATTATTATCTGTCCTGTTACACTTTTGAGACAGTGGAAAAGGGAAGCTAAAAAGTGGTACCCGAAATTTCATGTAGAGCTTTTACATGATTCTGTTCAGGATTCTTCTCCTAGAAAGAAGCAAGCAAATTCTGATGAATCGGACTATGAGAGTGATGTTTCAAACGACAGTGATGATGAAAGAAGTGTACCATCTAGAAACACAAGAAAGTGGAAATCCCTGATAAATCGTGTTTTGAGATCAGAATCTGGTTTACTTATCACCACTTACGAGCAAATCAGAATATTGGGGGACCAGTTGCTTGACATTGAATGGGGTTATGCTGTTCTTGATGAAGGACATAGAATAAGAAATCCTAATGCTGAAGTCACCCTTGTTTGTAAACAGCTACAAACTGTGCACCGCATTATAATGACTGGTGCACCTATTCAGAACAAGCTGTCAGAACTCTGGTCATTGTTTGATTTTGTTTTTCCTGGAAAATTGGGTGTGTTGCCTGTATTTGAAGCAGAATTTGCAGTTCCTATCGCCGTTGGTGGTTATGCAAATGCTTCACCATTACAAGTATCCACAGCATACAGGTCGCTCAATATTCCCTTTCCTATTGTGTTAATGGGGAAATTTATTTGGTAACCCATTTTTCTCTCCTGTTATTAAACTGGAATTGCTTTTCCAGGAATTTGAAAATGTTATTTCCCCAAAATAATCGTTGGTTAACTATCTATTTTTTATTAGTTATATGTTAACAACAGATTCACTAATATTGGCCATATCATGTACTGGAACATGAAGCAGTGAACTTTTGAACTAGATTAACGGCCTTTTCATCTACAGTACCGATGTTTACTTAGTGAGCTATGCAGTATGTTAGCTTCCAGGACAGGAGTTTGAATTTAATTGTTTCATTGACAGGTGTGCTGTGGTGCTGCGTGATTTAATCATGCCTTATCTTCTTCGACGCATGAAGGCTGATGTGAATGCGCAGCTTCCAAATAAAACTGAGCATGTCCTATTCTGCAGCCTCACATCAGAGCAAATATCTGCTTATAGAGCATTTTTGGCAAGTTCGGAAGTGGAGCAAATATTGGATGGACACAAGAATTCTCTTTCTGGAATTGATGTGATGCGCAAGATATGCAATCACCCTGACCTACTTGAAAGAGATCATGCCTCAGGTAATCCAGATTATGGAAATCCAGAACGTAGTGGGAAAATGAAGATTGTAGCTCAAGTGCTCAATGCTTGGAAGGAACAAGGTCACCGTGTTCTTCTTTTTACTCAAACCCAACAAATGCTCGACATTCTTGAGAATTTTTTATCTACTTCTGGTCATATGTATCGGAGAATGGATGGTCTTACTCCCGTAAAACAGAGAATGGCTTTAATAGACGAATTTAATGCCTCAAATGATATATTTATTTTTATTCTAACAACCAGAGTTGGGGGTTTGGGGACAAATCTTACTGGTGCAAACAGGGTGATAATCTTTGACCCTGATTGGAATCCTTCAAATGATATGCAGGTAACTTTGTATGCACATCCTTTTTGGTTTTGGAATTGTTGAAAAATTACTGATAAGCTTTGCTTAACCACATTCAGTTAGCAAGTTTATTATAAAACATGCGACAAAGAGTACCTAAGCATGTTTGGGGCAGAGTGGGTGAGGGAAAACATCCAGACAATTTTTTTCTTTTGCTATTTTAGATTTATATTTTATAATATATTCTTGGTTGTGAAATTGTTTTAGTTTCATTGTCATGAGATATAATGCTCTGGTTTCAAAATTAAATCATTTGATATTATTTAATAGATAACTGTTTCTTTTAAAAGGCCAGAGAGCGTGCTTGGCGTATTGGTCAGAAACGGGATGTAACAGTGTATAGGTTGATCACACGAGGAACTATAGAGGAGAAAGTTTATCACCGTCAGATTTACAAACATTTTCTTACCAATAAAATACTCAAGAACCCACAGCAGAAAAGGTTCTTTAAAGCCCGGGATATGAAAGATCTTTTCACATTGAATGTGGATGGAGAAACTGGGTCTACTGAAACATCAAATATTTTCGGCCAAATATCTGAAGAAGTAAATATGGTTGGGACACACACAAACAACCAGGAGAATAATAAATTTAGCAAGACTACTGAACCGGTTTCTGAAGATGTTGCAGCTGATAATGATGACCAATCACAGAGCGGATCTCCGAATGGAAAGGGCAAAGGGAAAGCGGAACATGGTGACGGGGTTGATGAGGAAACAAATATATTGAAGAGTCTTTTTGGTGCCAATGGGATACATGTAAGTTTTTTTCATTGTGTACAACCAATTTATCATGCATATAAGTGTATTTGATTACATTATTGGAAAACTACATTCTGCTGAATGAGTAAATATTTACTATTTAATAATTAAAGATAACTATGAAACAAACAACTAATCATATATATTGACTTGCAGAGTGCCTTGAACCATGATATGATCATGAATGCCAATGATGAGGAGAAACTGAGGCTTCAGGAGGAAGCATCCAAGGTTGCACAAAGAGCTGCAGAAGCTTTACGTCAATCACGAATGCTCCGAAGCCACGACAGCGTCTCTGTTCCTACATGGACAGGAAGGTCTGGAGCTGCTGGTGCACCAGCATCTGTTAAGCGGAAATTTGGTTCAACTGTGAATACCCAGTTGATAAAAAATAACAAAGCATCTGATGGATCACCCAACAATGGAACTAAAAAATTGAATGGATTTGCTGCTGGAGCGATGTCCGGGAAGGCATTATCTTCTGCTGAACTTTTGGCAAGAATTCGAGTTAACCAAGATAATGCCATTGGTGCTGGCCTCGAACATCAATTTGGTACAAGCTCAAGTTCAATTAATCAAGCAAGATCTACAGATGTCAGATCTTCTAGAGCTTCTGAAAATATGTCTGGCTCGCAACCTGAAGTATTAATTCGTCAGATATGTACATTTCTACAACAGCATGGCGGCAGTTCCAGTTCAGCCAGCATAGTTCAGTATTTCAAGGACAGAATACCCTCCAAAGATCTTGCTTTATTCAAGAATCTGTTAAAGGAAATAGCTACTCTGCATAAAGGGCCTAGTGGATCGAATTGGGTTCTGAAGCCAGACTACCAATAATTAGCTACTATGCCAATACTTGAATGCCAAAAGTGTACAAAACTGGTCATTTTGGTAGAAAGCATTCAATGTGGTCTTGCAACGGCTTACTTTAGTACTTCATTGTCAAGTTTTTTTGGGATCGTGAATGGTGAATAGCTGTTTCTCCCTTTGGCTGGTTCTCAGCCTAATTTTGTAAACTAATCAGGGACAAAATAGGTAGCCTTTTTTTCTTTTTGGTGCTAAGAAGAAGGCATCCTTTTATTGTAGAGAAAGTGATTTTGTAAAGCCCCTTGCTTACTCTTCAACAAAAAAAAAATGTGATTACACTAATGCTCTTTGTTGCCAACAAAAGAATTCTCTGATTACTGTTATTTTCTTTTCGGTCTTTTTTTTCTCTGCAGAATTTCATTGATTAAAGGTACAGTTTGTACATATCAATTTATCAGCTAAATCTAAGTAGGCAAGTCTTGAAGGGAAAAACTTGTGTGTCATGTGACTAAAACTTCGAGTAAAACTTTAACTCGCCTCCTAACAATTTTACAAATTTTCATTCTGTTCTTCGTCAACTGAAAAATAACATTGTGATTTTTCACCAACTTAATTAAGTTCCTTTTGAAAAAAGAGCTTAAACAATAACAAACAATAACAACAAAGTCTTGTCTAACTAAGCGGGGTCAGCTACATGAATCAAATGATACCATTGAGCTCTATCAGGTATCATGTCTACAAAGAGACTGTTTCCATGTAAATCTCGTTTGACTACCTCATGGATTGTCTTTCTAATTCTTCCTCTGCCTTTCACCCCTTATCCATCTTTCATCTCATCCACCCTCCTGACTGGGTGATTTGTCGATCTTCTTCTCACATGTCCAAACCACCTGAGACGCAATTCTACCATCTTTTCTACAATAGGTGCTACTTCAACTCTCTCTTATATCTTCGTTCCTTATTCTATCCAATCGCAGATGACCACTCATCCATCTCAGCATCTTCATCTTTGCCACACTTAACTTATGTTCATACTCCCTTTTGGCCGCCTAACACTCTGTCCCATATAATTCGTCTTACTACGGCTTATGCGTAGACCATACACTTCTAGAGCTTCTCTTCATAAATCTAACTTCTTATTTAGCTCTTCCCTTAACTCTCCCATAAGGATAATATCATCGGCAAAAAGCATGCACCATGGCACAGGTTTTTGGATATGCTCTGTGAGTACTTCCAAGACTAATGTGAAAAGGTATGGACTTAAAGATGATTCCTGGTGTAATTCTATACCAATAGAAAATTTTCTTGTCACACCACCTTAAGTCTTCACACTAGTTGTAGCCTCATCATACATGTCTTTAATTGCATGAATATATGTGATCCTTACTCTCTTTCTTTCCAAAACCTTCCATAAGACCTCATTTGACACCCTATTGTATGCTTTTTCCAAATCAATAAACACCATATGTAGATCCCTTTTATTACTACGATACCTCTCCATCATCCTTCTTAACAGGTAAATCACTTCAGTTGTGGATCTGCCTGGCATAAAACCAAATTGGTTATCTGTTATTTGTGTCTTTTGTCTCAACCTCCGTTCTAGCTCCCTTTCTCATAACTTCATGGTATGGCTCATGAGTTTAAATAATAAATACTTATATTAAAAGTAGCTTATAAAAAGGTTATTTTGTATTTAATTTTTTAGTTCTAAAAATGCTCATTTTAAAAGAATAGTGATAAAAAAATTTATTATAAGAGAAATAATTTTTTTAACTTTTCCATAAATATTTAAATAGCTTTTTAAAAAGTTACAATTTGATTTTGAAAATTGTACCAAATATTAATGCTATAACTTTTCATAAGTTAAAAATTAAAAAAAAAATTACTCATGAACCTATCCAAATTGGCCTTAAAGGGAGAAATGGTTCTCTAGTGACTTAGCAGAATATTACCATTTTGCACATCTCAAAATGCTTTACCTCTTCTTCTTCCTTTTCGTTGTTCATCCCACCACAATCATACCTCTTCACTCCACCCCAAATGACACTACCTCACTCCCTCACTTCCATCATCATCATTTAACCTTTACCATTGCACTTCACTAATACCTTTTAGTGTCCTCACAAACTTACTCCCTCCTCCTCCATCACCTACATTTTCTTTCACCATACCTTTCTCATTCCATCTTCATCATGTCTAACTCTGCCTTTCACCCTTCATTCTCGTCCACAATATCACTAATTCTCAACTCTAATAACAACAAAATCATCCGCTGCAACATCAATTTTTTTCTATTTTAAATAAACTAAAACATAGCTCCAAAATTAATGAAATTTGAAAAATTATCAAAATAAAGAGGGACGAAGGGGAGAAAGAAAAAGAGAGGAGACGGCGAAAGCTAAGTGAAGTGAGATGTGGATCTAATGAGTATATTGTATTGTTGTAGAGATGAATGAGACCATAAGAATGGACAGGGGGCAAAGGTGAGGAGTAGAGACAGAGGTGGGCATGATGAAGGTGGGGTAAATGGTGGCAGTAAAGTAAGGAGAGTGTGGTTCGAGAGAGATGAAGATGATGGAGTAGCGTTGGTAGTGGTAGCAGCGTTGGAGGTAGCACTAAAGTGCAGTGGCAGAAGAAGAAAGGAAGAAGAAGTAAAACGACAGTATTTTGAATTAACGGTACACATAGGCAAGATCCGTTAATTTTTCACGGAGACATTAACAGATGGGACATAATGTAATGTTTGACGGAATTAATAGTGAGGGACTGTGATGTCATTTTTTAATCGATGAGGAACGGAATGAAAATTTGTGAAATGGTTAAGAGACGGGTTAGAGTTTTACACCTAAAACATTCGATATATATCTTACTTGCCAAAAAAGGAAGAATCTTATTGTGAATTTTTGTATTTGAATTCTCTAAAATTTGAATTTTACTTTAAAAAGTAAAGTGTGATCTCTCGCCATTTATTTTATAGGTGGGACCAAAAATAAATATGAGAGAGAAACCATTTAAGAATAGAAGATTATACTTTACCCTTTAAAGTATAAATTTAAAATTTAGAGGATCCAAATTCTGAATTTTTATATTTTGTGTTGGTACAATGTGATTTTTGCAGCATTTTATTTGTTTATTTATTTTTCAAATTCCACTCCTATGTTATCTTTCACCTTGCTTTGGAGATTTGAGGTAATATTCAAATTGGTCTTTTAATTTCTTAGCGCTCATCAAAACCGTTTTTCACTTTTGGAAATAACCAAATTGATCCTTAAATTTACAAATTGTGAATTACTTTCGTCCCTAATTCAATTGTCGTTAACTCAGTACTGACATAAAGCATTAAAGTTTTATCATAGCATCCCCAACAATAAAGTGACATGATTAAGACTTTAGTATGATCAAAAACACGTCTTAAATTGATTAATAGGACTCATTTTGGTTAATATTGGTAGACACTAAAATAAATCTAATTAATTAATTTAGGACACATTTGATTATACTAAAAGTTTAACCAAATCACCTTACGGATAGTGATGGCAAAACTCCCCGAGACGCGGGAATCCATGCAGGGACTGCTCTGAATGGAGATCTGACTATGAAGAATTTTTTTTGCGGGAATAGGGATGGGGAACAAAATTCTCCTGGGACAGGTGCGGGGACTCGAGCGGAGATCCCCGCCCTGTCCCGCTAATCCCCGAAATTCATAAATTTACTTAATTTTTCTTAAAAGTTTATTTCTCATATATGTTTTTTAGTCATTTCACATGTCATATATATAGAGAGAGAAACCCAAAATCCTAATCCTCATTTGCATAACTCTTCTTCAATTCATAGATCCCTAGCGTCGTCCATACTCCATCCAACCTCTCTGCAACCACCCCCTCGCCACTCTCCTGTCTCACCGCATTGTCATCTCTCACCGTTCCATCACCTTCACCACGTCGTTCTCTATATTTGTGGCGTTCCTTTCCACAATTCTAGCGTCTTGTCCATTCTCCTCTCTACTGCCGCGTCCCCCACCTCGTCCATTGCATTGTACTCTGACTCGTCATGGCGTCCCCCAATGCGTCATTTTGAAAGAAGTCACCATCTTGTCGTTTAGATTTTTCATATAAAATCTTACTGTTTTTAGATAGGATGGATACTTTCAGCTCTATTCTATGGTAATTAATAATTAGTCAAAACTATCAGAAAGATGGAGAATGGAGTCCCTGCGAAAAATGGGACACGGCGGAGAACGAGGACGAGGACGGAAAACGAGGACAAGGACAGAGAGCAAATCTGTAGGCAAAAATGGAGAGCAGAAAAGCATCTCCTACCCCCGCCCTACCCCATTAATATCCCTACTTACGGTTGAGAATGCCATACTAATACTTTAATGTTTTATACTTTTATGTTAGTATTGCGTTAACAACCGTTGAATTAGGGATGAAGGAGATTCACGATTTATAAATTCATGAACCAATTTGGTCATTCTTAAAAATTAGAAACTATTTGATAAGTACTAAAAATTTCAAGGACTAAACTAAACATACTTCGTATCTCGAAATTTTATATTTTCACTCAGATTGAGTATTACTAGTTTCAAAGTTGAGTCTAGGGATGTCAATGGGACGGGGCGGGGCGGGGCGGGGCGGGGGCGGGGGCGGGGGCGGGGGATGCTTCCCTACTCCCCGTCCCCGCCTCATTCCCCGTCATGGGGGGATAATTGTCCCCATCCCCGTTCCCTGCGGGGCCCCATTTCCCATCTCCCTATATTTAACATTCATATGGAAATTATAGTAAAAAATATCAAAAAAATAAAAAAACAAACTAAAAAATATTATTACAAACACACAAACATATCTTATCTAAGATTATAAGTCCAGAAATACAACATAGCAAATCATAGTCCATAAAATAAAATCTTAAAATGCAACTTCCATTATAAAGAAAGCAATAAAACAAAGTCTTTAACATTAAATATTCTTTCATTGTCGGCATAAAACTTCCAACAAACATCTCCATGTTCTCTGTTAAAACAATAGAGACAAATATGTTAACATACAGTGACGAGAATGGAAGCAAACACGCAAACGCAGAAGTGGAGAGGAGAAGGACGTCGTGCCTGAGGAGAGAGAATGACGCGGTGAAGCTGCTAGGGTGACGGCGCAAGAATGGCTGGTGGCTAGCTGTGAGGGTTTTAAAATTTGAACAAAGTGGAGAGTGAGTGAGTGACTGGAGTCTGGAGAGTTGGGGTTTGGATGGGAATAGAGAGTTAGAGAGGGCGCAGCAACAAAGGTGGGAAGGGAATATAGGGTTAAGGTTTTTTAATGGGTGAAATTACTAAAATACCCCCTATGTTAGAAATAAAGTAAGAGTATTTAAGTAAGTTTAACAATTCGGAAAATTATCGGGGATGGGGCGAGAATCCCCGCTCGGGTTCCCGCGCCTGTCTCGGGGAAATTTTGTTCCCTATCCCCATCCCCACGGGAAAAATTCTCCACCATCGAAGCCCTATTTGAGGCGGTCCCCGCGGGGATCCCCGTCTACTGGGGATTTTTGACACCCCTAATTGAGTCTCAGATTGTTTTATATTGAATTATAATTGCTTATGATGCAAGATGTGATACTATTTTGTTTTAATTTTATTTTATTTTTGAAATTTTAGAGGTTATACTTTGACTAATTTTTTATTTAAATTAAATAAATATAATATTTATCAAAATGTGTAATATATAAATAATTTACCGTTTTAAATATACATACATATCTCGATTACTGTGGCAAAAAAATCTTTAAAAACACAATCGAATACTGCATATCTGAAATATGGTAGAAATTAAAAAAATATATAATCCAAAAACATCCGAGATATGACACACCTGAAAGTAGTGCATAAACCGAGTATTAAGTATCCAAGATTTGGACATAAAAAATTTACCCGAAATACATGTATTATTGTAATAACTTAACTATAATATTATATACTTGTATTATTGTATTCATATGATTAATTAAATATTCGAATTAAAAAAATTAACGATTTAAATTTTTAAATTAAAATTAATAATTTTATTTTAATTTTACCCCTATGGTTGATTGCACTCGTATTACTGATATAGTTAAATTAGTTATCTAATTTAGGGTGATAAAATATTGATTTAATTATCAACCAAACACAATCAATTCATATTAGAGAATTATCAAGAAAAGGAAGCAAAGAATAATCAAAAGAGAAAATTCTTTTTAACATTAAACTTAGGAAGACTATAAGTGTACTTTTAAGTTTTGCAAATGGTAAGGGTTAACTTGTAGATAAAAAGAAAATGAAGAATGAATTTGTTTAGCATTTAGACTATTTTGTCCCTCAAATAGTAATATATTATGATTAGAAATGTTGAATGTGATAGAATATAATGAAAGGATGAAGTTGTTCAATACTAAATTGTGATGGACTTCTATTTAATTAAAGTGGCGTTGGACTCGTATATGGAGAATATAGGTGCTTCACAGCCACGTGGTGTCAATGGAATAGAACTCGGACCATACGATTTCTCCATCAGTAAAAAAATTGAAAAAAAATTGAAAACAACAAACAACTCGGAGGGTCCGTTTTTTCTAGCTTCCGAAATTCATATTTGCCCAACCACAAGTCGGACCATGCGATTTCTTAAGCGAAATTTTAAAATCAAACAACTCATATGATCCGATTTGTGTACTCTGAGTTTTTTCAATTTTTTAACACAAATCGGAAGGTCCGATTTGTGTACTATTTGTGCACTCCCACAATTTTAAAAAATACAAAAAATTACCATATTAAAGTATATCATTCATTTTACTTCTATATCAAAATTTTTTAGCCACAGACTTACTTTAATAAAGAGGTCAAAAACGTCTTTTCATAAAGATATTTGTTTAGTTACACTTAAAAGCGTAATTTCTAGAGAAAAAAATAATTTAAAGAGAATAATAACAATTTTAAATAAAGATAAAACTTTGATAACATGCAAAAATAAAACCCAATACACTATCATTTAATTGTCTAAATGAAATATCTTCATACGAAGACAATTATAGAATCTCCATTAAATTATCCACCTTACTCTAAAATTGAAAGCTTATAGTTTTTGGTCAGTTGGGGGCGAGTCACGGAGACTCGCGGCCCATATTTGGGCTGAACTTAAGATGGAGCAGACAAGATCATATCTGCATCTCCAAATTTGGATGAGAGTCTCATTGGCACGACATCAATACTCTCTGTTGATGTCGTTATAGGTTTGAGATGGTTGGAAGGGAGAAAACAAAAAGAGTAAAGAGTTCCTTTAAATTTGGAGAGCATTCACTCGCATATATATAAACATATGTTAACAAATTGATGGAGTTGATAATATACGGCATAAAAAATGATATAAGCCAGAAGAAGGAACACTCCCCTGAACACAACCAAAGGTACAACATGGTCAAAAGAAAAGAGTGAGGGGTGGGACTGTAAATTCTTTCATATAGACATCGAAACCTGTTAAAATACAAGCAAAGGATGAACATAAATATATCCAGAGTTTTCATTCTTCGAGGACATTGAATTACTTGGTATTGATGTGATTACTTTTTCAACAGGACACGCTTTTTCTTCAGTTTCTTCCAGATTCTTTTTCTCAAAATAAAGAACCAAAAAAATCTGAGAACAGTGAAAGCCTTGGTTAAAATGCTCATATATATAATCATCAGAATGCTGCCCATCCTGAAGCTGTGGTTGATCCTGAAGTGGTGGTTGAGGGAAGGTTTTTCTGTGATTCAAAATGAGGCACAAATGGTTTATTTTTAGACCACATCAGGGACTAACATTTGCCGCAACATCAAACTGAGATGACCAAGAAATTTGCTTGTTTTATGGTTGATAATAAAAAGGATATAAAATTTCAAGTAAAAAAGTCATGATTCACCAAAGTTGTTATAAACACAGAACTAAAGAACTGCAGTTAGTGTTCTTGTTGTTATAACAACTTGACTGCAAAACTATTATGCCTTAAAACAAAGGAACAAGAATTTTACATGTGGGAGTAGAACATCTAGAATAAAAGAATGGCAAGGTGATGGAAATTAATCCTAACCTATGTATTACAACTAGCTAGATGAAAAGCCTGTAATGCCCAAAATTAGAGTTCAGCTAGATAATTTAATCAATCTAAAATAAATGATGTTGCAGTCGGTCAGATGTAAATTCCTTAATTGTTCATGTAAATTGTAAATATCATATAGATAGGAAACAGAGCATTAGCATACCTTCAGTAGAGAAAGATCTGATAGAGAGTCAGTGGAATGTCCCACACTTTCATTGGTTGATTTAGGATCAGAGCTGCGAGTGGTAGAAGCAATCCGAGCAGCAACAGGATCATTAGGAGGAGGTGGAAGAGGAGACCTGATTTTTCCTGCCCCGGTCGGAGGGGGAGCAAGACTCAAGGCTTTTGGCTTTGGCTTTGGTGTTGCAGCATGCCCTCCTGTTAGTCCCGCAGCTGAGAGCATGCCAGTTCCACTAGATGCTTTATGCTTCACATTAATCCTGATGGTTTCCCCTTCCTATAGACCAAAAAGAAAAAAAAAATCAATCAAATCAGCAAAGATGCAGAGATCTAAATCCCATATATATGTAGGAGAATATGAGATTCAAACAGCACTGTTTAGACTTTAAAGAATTTACAGTAAATTCATCCAGATCTTTCAAAAATTTACAGGCCATGCATCTCAATAACACACTTGATGATAACATCAGATTATGCTTAATTAACTCGAGCTCAACAAGCATATAAAGCAGACAAGTACACAAATATAAATATTATAACAGCTGAATTTATCCATACATATATAAATATCAATTCACGTTTCACGATGACATTCTTGACAACAGCTTGAACCACTCAACCAAAACACCTAACTCCCCATATTAAGCTTCAATTGCTCAGAAACTTCAATTTAGAATTCCCAAATTACACGGCTCAACAGTTAGATCAATCCAATAATGCTAACTTCCATTCAATGAACCACAAAAATTACTGAATTACACTTCAATTATTCTTTAGTTATAATTCAAGAATAAGACTCTAGAGATCTAGTCTAGAGGAAAAGAAGATCAACAAAACCATACAAGATATTGTTTACATCTTATTGGTTTAAACTATTAAATATGAACATTCATGTAGAACAATATGAGATTATCTGATCAATCTGACCTATGTAGTTGACACCATGAAGTGGACAAGTTTTAGCTATTCTAGAGATCGATCAAAGCACACAACTTTTCAGTTCATTCCACATCATGGACTTCACTGAATTACGCATTGCAAAATTACATCAATTGCATCCATCAAGGCACATAAAACTTCAGTTGACTTAACCACTTCAACAAATTCACTAAACTACCATAGCAAAACCACAACAATTGGATCAATCAAATAACAAACAAGCTTCTATTCAAATAACGTTAACTCCACCAGCCCTCAATACTTGGACCAACCAATGCACACAAACTCCGATTCATTCAACGACAACACTGAACTATGCTCCACACTCATCAAGCTGACTGATATTCTTAAACAAAGTTCAAACTCGAAAGAAATCTTAATTTCACAACCTCAACAATTAGATCAATCATAGCACACAAACTTCGAATGAACTAACACTAAATTTACCAGCTTCAAACAACTAGATCAACCACTCCAAACTCCGATAAACATCTACCAGTCCAGTGTTTCTATAACAATTTTTTAAAAAATAAAAATATTTTTTTTTCTATTACTTGTTCACAAAAAAATTGCAACTGAAACTCTCATTACAAACTTTCCCAAACCCTAAAATAAGCTCTAATTCAAGCAAACACTCACCTTGAGCCGGTGGTTAACTGCTGGATGAATATCAATTTGCGACTCATCGTCGCCGCCGGCGACTTCCTTTTCCTGTTCTCTGCTAACATACTTATCGTGATCGGAGAGCGCGACGTTGAAATCAAACGCCTCGTTTCGCTCATTGAACCCTAATCCTATGAACGCGTGCTTCCCCCTTCCGTCCTCGATCTTAAGGACGAAGTAGCGTGAGGAATCGAGGCAAGGTTCGACGGAGGTCTCCCGCTGCCCTGGGTAGATGAAGCAGGCGGCGAATAGGTCACCGGAGTTCGGATCCTCGAGGCGGATCTCGCAGCGGTCGCGGCGGGATACGACGCGGATCCGACCTGACCAGATCTTGTCGGACTGGAGCCACTCGCCGCACTTGTAGCCGCCGGCGGAGGCGCGCGGCGGGATCTTGTAGACGGCGACCTCGCGCACCACCAATAGAGTGTGCTCGTAGGCCTCCTCTTCCTCCACCTCAAACGACATCGTTTTGGTGGGAGAAAAAGAGAGAGTAGTGAATTTGAGTTTGAGTTTGAGGTGAACTGTTTTTGGGAGTAAGAGAGTGAGATGACGATGATGCATAAAACAACAAACAAGACTGCTTTGGAAGCTAACTATCACATTCCTTTTGCCATTTCCGATAACATCTTTTCCTTTTTCATTCTCTTGCTCTTGGCTCAACGCGCTTGTTTCTTTTTACGGTTTTTTTCACTTTTTTTGGGTGAACATTGTTAGAGTCTCCAACAAATATTCCCCACCTAGAGTAAACATCCAAACCCGAGCTCTAATAATTATCTCAAAGAACAACGTCCTGATAAAAAAAAAAAGGGGCTCAATCAGGGACTGTCCTTTAATGTAATCAAACAATACGAATTCTCTGTTATCTCTATCATTCACTCCTAACAGAAATGGTTTACGAGACACGTTCAGGTGATAAGTTATGACAAAGTAAATGTTATGTTGTTATTCTTAAATTAGTGAAAAATTTATTAATTCAGCTGTACATACAAAATTTTTTTGTTAAATAAATCTAATTAAGTTGGTCTAAATTTAACAAAAACCAATCTCAAATTAAAGTACGTGTAAACACACGCTTTCCTCGACTATTGAATAGCGCAAACGTCATTATGAAAAACAGTTCGCTCAAAATTTAAATCAGGTTCAAAATTTCTCAAAAATCTCTCAAAATCGTCGCAAAAAGTCGAAAAAATTTCAAAGTTAAATTTGAAATCATTACCAAGAAACACAGAAAAAAAACACGAAAGATTATTGAAGGTATTGTTCACTAATCATCTAGTTTTCTCACTTTTCTTGTTCTCATTTTGATCGCAAAACACTATATAGTCATAATTCTGTTTATTTAATACAATCATTTCGTGTTCTTTTCTTGAAGTATATATTACTTTTTCTCATTATACGCTTTATTTGGTGATAACTATGTTAGGTTGGTATAAAAATATTACGTAGTGTTTGTCGTATAATTTAACCTATATTTACATGTGTTTGAGGGATTTGAATTTGTTTTTGCATGTTTCTTTGAGTTGCATGTGTTTTTAAACTCACATTGTATGATGTAATAAAAAAATAATAGCGTATTTTGGTTTGTGTTTTGGTATATTTGGTTTGTCTTTCTATGTATTTCATGTGAGTTGAGGTGTACTTATTGCTATTGTCCTCTTTATGTTGTAACTATACGATAGAATATTGTTATTGTGCTTCTAATATTATTTTGTACATATTTGAGTAATTTACAACTGTTTTTGTCCATTTATCTGGAATTTTGTTCATCGATTTATTGTAACAAACTATAGAATTTTATTCTAGTACTTCAAGTATCATTTTATGCATGTTTCATTGAGTTACATGTCTTTTTGAACTCACATTGTATGATGTAATAAAAAAATAAAAGCGGTGTATTTTGGTTTATCTTTCGATGTATTTTGTTTGTCTTTCGGTGTATTTTGATTTGTCTTTTGATGTATTGAGGTGCATCTGATGCTCTTGTTACCTGTTAATCTTTTTTTATTCTTTACAAAAAAAAAATGGCAAAAAAGAAAGCACCAAAATATAATGTAATCATATATATGTTTGAACAACTCAATTTATTTTGTATAAATATAGTTTATTTATATAATTCTCATTTATTTACAGAAAAATTATTATTTGAAATGCTCCACAAAATTCATTCATGATCATTTATACAACATGAGTAATAATAAGAAAGTCATTATTCAATAACTGGGATTTGATGGTTTGATACATATCCTTGCCATGAATATGTCATGTAAGTTTTTGCTGCCTTTGGATTGAGTGCATCTGGTAAAAATTAATTTTGTAATATATTATGTAAATCAAATTTTGGTGTATTATCAAATTATTTATGTGTTATTGAAATATTTTTTGTGCTTTTATAGGGTAGCCAAAATTAACTTTCAAGAACTTAGTGAGGAGAATAAGAAAGTTGGTAGAAGCTTCTAAGGCAAGACTTTATCGCAATTATCAACCTCTATGATGGAGATGAGTGTTGATAGAGAAGAAAATCGGTTGAAATTCAATAGAATATTCATCCTCTACATTCAGATGTCCTTCTTGTTGCCAACAACAGTAAACAAATTTTTTTTTCAGTTCACATGCCGTCCATTCTACACGTGAACACAATACGTGAACGGAATTGGGGTGGTCATATGCTCAACTTCCTCATAAAGGGCATTAGAGAGCACACATTGAAAAAGAAATATGTTATTAATGGTTACCTTTTTGCTCTAATGATTGTTTATTTTCACGAATCGACACACAAAAATAGGCCAATAGATACAATTTCTGGACCATCCTGGGTACAAAATTGGACTAGGGAGTTACTGGTTGAAAGAATAAAAGCTGAGATCAAAGATGGTATGGTAACTCAATAGAATTCTTTTTTTTTATTTTCAATGTATTTATTATAAATATATTGTGTAAACAAATATTTTTCTATTTTAGAGAATCATAAAAAGAGCACAATTGAGAAAACAACTAAAAGAAAAAAAGAAAAAAAAAAGAAGGAAGAAAAAGAGGAAAAGAAGAAGAAGACTATTTTTTCAAAAAATGAAAATGTTACTGAATCTGAGTCTGATTCTGAAGATGACTTGGAGGAGATAACAAAAAGAAGAAAATAACCTAAAAGAATGGCAAAGAAATAAGTATTTTTTTCGTGTATTTTTTACCATTTAATTATGTTTATTTACCTGATAATTGTTTGCTTTTTCAGGATGGAATCCAAGAAAAGAAAGCATGTTACTGAATATTCATCTTCCCAAAAAGAAAGTGAATATGATGATGCTTTTTTGTCAAAATTTTATTTATAAACAGAATTTTTTGAATGTATTGTCAGAAGTCAAGAAAGTGAAGAAATAAGAAAAAAAGATTGAAAAAAATTCACAAGCCTGCAAAGAAGTAAGTATTATTTTTCGGTATATTTTATCAATTTTATTGTGTTTATATGCCTAATGATTATTTGATTTTTTAGGATGGAATCCAAAAAAAGGAAGCATGTTATTATGGATTCATCTTCCGAAAAAGAAAGTGAATCTGATGATGAGTAAGATTAAAAAACTATCATTGTACTGCTATGTTTTTTATTTTTGTAAAAATTTTATTTATTAACAGAATTTTTTGCATATATTATCAGAAGTGAAGAAAGCGAGGAAATAAGAAAACAAAAATTGAAGAAAAAAATCAAAAGCCTGCAAAAAAGTAAGTGTTGCTTTTCAGAGTATTTTGTCAATTTTATTATGTTCATTTGCCTGAGAATTATTTGCTTTTCTAGGATTGAATCCAAAAAAGAAAACATGTTATTGAGGACTCATCCTCCCAAAAAGAAATTGAATCACTAATGAGTAAAATTCAAAAACTATCATTATAATGCTATGTTTTTTCCATCAAAATTTTATTTATTAATAAAATCTTTTGCATATGCTGTCAGAAGTGAACAAATGCAAGAAATAAGAAAAACGAGATTGAAGAAAACAAATGATAAACCTGCACAAAGGTATGTGATGCTTTTCGATGTATATTTTCAATTTTATTGTGGTTTTTTTTTTTTGCGTGATGATTGTTTGCTTTTTCAAGATGTAGGAAAAAAACAACTGATATTCCAGAAACTGGGTTCCACTCCACAGAAGCTCACAATGATTCTTCGCAAACGTAAGATTCAATGTCAGAAATTCTTTCTTTGTTAAAATTTTCTAAAACCTGATATAATTACTCTAGTTTTGCTGAATAATGTTTATTTTTCCTTAGAATGCCACATATAAATTTGAAAAGTAAAAATAATGTTGTGTTTCTAGCATAGACAAGCTATTAGAACGGTGTAAATCAACCAAATGATAACACATAATTTTTGTTTCTCTTACCATTTCTTTAATTCTTATGCTACCATATTCTGCTTCCAGTTTCATATATTTTTTTTAGGAAAAAAAACCTTTTAAGATTTTATGCAAGGAAAAAAAAAGACAAGAAAAAAAAGAAAAAACATTAATTATGTAAGTTCTCATACAACAGAAGTTGTATTTTTATTGAATGCCTGAGGTGTAGTTGAAGCTGATTTCGGTATATTTCAGGTTCAAGGAATAAGAAGAATCATTGAATGAACCAGCTCCTGATCAGAAAAGAATAATAGATGATAATCCTAAAAGAAAAATAATTGTTCTTCGAAAACAGACTCATTCTCCATCAGAACCATTGGACATGTGAGTTTTTCAATTCACTTGCAATGTTCTATTCATTGAGTTAATCATTTGCACCTGAATGTTTACTCTATATTAAATTTTTTATTTTTGTTTTCCTTAGAGTTTCACTTCAAGTATGTGCTCCTCTTAGGAAACATCTGCTTCAAGCCCTCCCCAAAATCAACAAACTGTTGAAAAAGTCTTTTGGAGAGGAAGATATAGAAGAAGAAATTATTATTGCGTAAGTATTACTTAAATTCTTTTTCTAATATTTTTTGTGTATTTAGTTTCTCTTTCGATGTATTGCTTCTATTTTAAGGTGCACTTGATGTTGTTGTCCTCTTTCTATTGTAACTAGGCAATAGAATATTGATTTTGTCCATTTTGAGGGACTTTGTTGTTGTATTTGTTGTAACTAGTCCATAGAAATTTGTTATAGCGCTTCTGGTGTCATTTTGGGGATGTTTTATTGAGTTACATATCTTTTTAAATAGCGATGTATTTGGTTTGTATTTTGGTATATTTTATGTGAATTAAGGTGCACTTGATTTGCTTGTATTAATTAAATTCTTTTTCTGTAATCTTGCATTCCTCCAAGACCTCAACAACCTGAACAAGAATCTCATGAGTAAGTAACTCCTACTAATTTGTAAGTTCTACTTAATAAAATTCTTTTTCAGTATTTTTCTGTCACCATACAGTCATCCACCCGCTCAAGCCGTGAATGATGGAATAATATTGGTTGCCAATGTTGCATTAAAGAATGATTTTTTTGCACCATCATTTAGCTTTGGCTTTTCTCAATCAAGTGAAGAAGCTACACTTATTCAAGAGGGTGAACCACCAACTAACAAGAGAAAATCTCAAGATAGCCCAATATTTGTGGAAGAGTTAAAAGATTTGGTTAAGGTCATGAATACTGGGGTTACAGCAGCATTAAATTATATTAAGCACAAATTTTTTCCTCACCAGAAAAGATGCAGCCTATACTGAGCTTCCTTGATAAGTTCAAAACTCCCGTGATTCAAAAGAAAATAACAGACGATCTTAAGGAGAAATGCTTTTTTTGGGTCACAAATATCAATACTAGTGATGATGGATGCTCTAATGAGTGGGAGACGATTTTTAAGCTAAAGCATGAATCTCACTTGAAAATAACCAGAATGCACTTTGATTCTTTTAAAGTCAAACCAGATATAAAAAATCTGGTAATATTAGATAACATTAATGATTTTCTTATGAGTCATGCCATATATGTATTAAGTTTGGGCTTTTGTTTTTATAGGTTGTTTCGGTAATGTATCAAATTCTGAACAACAAAAAATTGAAAGATTTGAAAAATTCATATATTGTCTCCCCCTAATATTGTGGTAAGCTATAGTACATTGAAATTTTGGTGTATTTTTAAAATATATTGTTTGTTGTAACCATGGTTTTGAAAACTAGACCGACTGATCCAACCGGTCCAACCAGAAACCGACAATGAAAATAGTCCGGTCTTATGAGTAAAACCACTAATTAGAGAGAATTGGCCAAAAATCGTCGAATTAGCCGAGAACCGATCAGTTAGACTAGACCGGAAATCGGGAGGTTCTTTCTAAACGACGTCGTTTTGCATATTTAAAAAAAAGAGAAAACAAAACCAATGCATGAGGTACATACACCCCCCCTTCCCTCAACCCCTCCTCCTTCGTGCGTTTGTCACTCTCACTCAGCATTAGCAAAGAACCCTCCTTCTTCAAAGTTCAAAAAGACAAAAACCCAAAACCAAAACCCTAGCTTCTTCAATGATTCCATCGCCGCTATCCGTGGTTGTCGGCGCCTCCGCGGCTTCCCTCTTCACCAAGGTTATGAGACCAAACCCTCTATTCTAGCTCTGCTCGGCATCCATCCTCCCGCAGCTTTTCTTCAAAGTTCAAAAAGACAAAAACCCAAAACCAAAACCCTAGCTTCTTCAATGGTTCCACCCATCCGTGGTTGTCGGCGCCTCTGCGACTTCCCTTTTCGCCAAGGTTCTGAGACCAAATCCTCTGTTCTAGCTCTGCTCGACGTCCATCCTTCTGTGGGTTTTCTGTTCGAGCTGCTCGCCATCGTCTCATCGTTCGACGTCTCGTCATCGTCTTGCTCTCCGTCGCGCTCCACCGTTGTCGAAGGTTAGTGACCAGTGCTTACAGGATTTTTCGTTTTATGCTATTTTTTTATTAGAGGAATTTTGTGTTGTTGAAATTATTGATGAAAATGACTATGTTATGATTTTTTTATTTTTGATTCCTGATTTCTATAACATTGTTGATAAAAATGGCTTTGTTATGATTTCTGATTTTTGATTTCAATATCATTGTTGAAATTATTGATGAAAATGGCTTTGTTATGCTGCTGTTGTTTCTAAATTCCGATTCCTCAAACGCATGTCGTTTATATCCCTTTCTTTTGTTTTTAGCCCCCTTAAAGTTTATCGTTTTATGAGATTAGGGTTGTCGAAGTTTTTAATTTGGGTAATTTTCTTTTGGATCATTAGGAAATTGAGGAGCTTAAAGGTGTCTTGGAAAAGGAAATCTTGAAGATTAAGGTACAATCTCCTTTTTAAGTGTTTCACAAGAGAAAGCTTGAGCGTTCAAGAAAGATATCTTAGATTTCTTGCTTTAGTGGCACTTATATTCAATACCCAGAAGAGAAGACGTGATTACTGTAGTTTGACTTGAGAAATAGCTAATAGTTATTTGGACTACCAGTGATCAAGAAGCAACATCTATTGGAATTAGTTATTTTGCACGCGTGCAGTTTGCATATTAGTATTCTTTTTTGTATTAAAACTATTGATATAATTGGCGTCAGTTAGTCCCTGGGCAGGTTAGTTCCAACAAATTGCCCTGTTCTTTCTTTTTCAATTTCATTGCTTTAAATCATCACTACATCTTGAATTTGTTGCTGAAAATATTACTGAGCTAATTTTTTACTTTTCAAATAATACTTAGCTACATTTTTTGTTGCTGTAAATTATATTTGAAAGAAAAGTTTTTGTTGCCATAGTTGAATTTGTTAATCATTAACTTATATTGGTTTATTTGTTCTGTTTGTGTGTTTTTCTTTTTTTTGCTATTTAGTTCTACTTTATGTAACGTCAGATCTTGCAAAATTAATTTTCCAATGGTTCTAGTTCCATGAATGGCTGAATAATATCATGAAAATATATCTAACATGATGAGAGAAATTTGAATGATAACAGCAAATTATCATAATGTAATCCAAAGACGAAATGCATGTTATACTTGGGTTTGGAGGATACATGCATTGATGCACCATAGACAGGGTCACCTTATTACTAAATAATTTAAGCTTGTCATATCTCTCAAGGTTATTCAGGGTTCATATTTTCTGATTTTGATTGCCGGTCTGCACTACATTAATGTTCAGGAATGAATTCTTTGATTCATATCCAGTAAGTATTTAACCATAGACTAATATTATGATTATCTTCTGTTGTTTCATCGTTGTCTCCTTGCCTATTGAAGTAGCCATTCACAAAACTTTGAAGCAGAATTTTTTTCAACTTTCTTGTTTTAAATTAACAAGAATATATTTTTGCGGATTTTGAAAATTGCTGAAAAACTTTAACGTTGATATTGGATATTTCTTTTTGTTATTTGACTGTCGGATTTGTATTTGGATGAGATTATATCATTTTGAGAAAAAATCCTAAACGTCCCTGAAAATTAATTCAAAAGACAACAAGATTCTTAAAAAAAAAACCCTTTTCGGCTCTGATATTTATTTTTATGAGACTGATTAGTCATTCTGTTAATATTTTTTTTTTGTATTTACAGAGTAAATCTACATAGCATGTTAAACTGTTGATTTATCCATTAAGAACCAATTAGGATTAACAATTTTTTTTTGTTGAGAATTTCGTTGTTTTTTAATGATAATTAATGCCGTTTAGTTTTTAGTGTTATTTTTTTTATCACCTTTTTCAAATATATTAGAAATTTTTAAATTATTTTTACTTATAAAAATTAAATGGAGGATATATTAGTGATTAATGGGTCACATAAGTATGTTTTGAAGAGAGATCATTGACAGAAAGACTAACCAGTTTCGTAAAATTAAATAACAAGGGCTGAAAAAAGTATTTTTTTGGGTTCAGGAGTCTCGTAGTCCATCGAAAAAATCATAAAAAAGGCTGGGTTGGGTATTCACACACACACACACACACACATATATATATATATATATATATATATATATATCATTTCTCGAAAAACTATTTTATGAGAATACAATGAATACGTATTATTACTTACATTATTCATTAAAAAAAAGCTAGAAAATATTTATAGGTTCGAGCTTAATACTTAATAGTCATTTGACTCATTTCTGCTTTTTGCTAATTTATGTAAGATTCGATAAATAATCATTCTAATTAAACAAAATTCAACAAAAAATAAACACATTTTCCCTCCGAAAAATCATTTGGACCCGTTTTGCAAGCATAATATTAAAAAGATATAAAAGGCCATCAAAGATTGAAATTAGAAAGAGCATGCTTCTTCACTTTGCCACTTATTTCATTCAAATTCTCCTCTCTCCTAAGCACAAACCCTATCCACCTTAACCTGCAGTTAACAAAGACCAACGATGGACGTCAACGACCCTTTGGATTTTGAGTTAGAGGATGAATTTCTCAAACCCCCGCCCAACGTTAGCAATAAAAGGTACCCCTTTTCCTTCTTCAAAGTTTTTATTTATAACTTTTCATTTTTGTGGTTACGGGAGATTTTAGGGTTTAATAGTTTCTATTATCTAACTTCAAAAACCAAGTACATGATTTGATTTGGATTACTTAGGTTTGGGTCGGAAAATGTTGCTTACTACTAACTTATGAAAAATTTTGAGTCTGGATTAGGAGGAAGAAGGTTATTGGGTTGGATGATCTTCTTACTGATCATTTAAGAGAACTGGAAAAGCTCAAAGAAGAACAGAATGAGCAGGAAAAGCCAAAGACAAAAAAGGCTAAGAAGGATGCAAGTTCCTATGATGATGATGAAGATCCCAGGGAAGCTTACTTGACAAAACTTGTTGAGAAGTGTGAAAATCAGGCAAAATAGTTTATTCCCCATGTTCTTATTTTGTTAATGTTATTATTTTGCCTTTATTTCTTCATTGTCGATTACTATTTAGATTTTAATGATTTTATTCCACTTGGTGGGAAAAGTCTTGTTATTTTCATTGTTTGTAATTCATTAGCAATCACTTGGATTGTTCTGTGCAGTTGAAAGATTTTGGTGAAGAAGAAGATATTCCTCTCTGGGGAGTGAAAGTCTTTGGAGATAAGGTTATTAAACTAACTCAATTCTCTGATATCATCTATCATCTATGTATGGCTTGCTGTTGGTTTTAAGCTTGGATGTATGAGAATTGGGATGTTTCTTTTCCTGAGATGCAGAAAGCCTTTCCACCGCTGGAATTTCCTGAGCTTGGAAGCTGCAATCTTCTGCAGTCATTTTTGAACAGTGAGCTGAATTCTGTGGTGGAATTGGCAGCCGAAAAAGGTTGCTATGCCATTTTGTTTGTTCAGTCAGTATTTTTGGCACTTTTTGTCAACTCATAGGCCATTTTCTTTTAGAATTGCAAAATACCAAGTAGTGCCTGATTTAAGTCAGGATGCTGCGTTGTTTCAGGTGATAACTTTCTTGAAGGATTGCTCATCAATGGTTGGCTTCCAAAATTAGCATTCCTCTGTGGTCATATAGAAAAACCAGTAGCCATTTGGTCCTTCAACACAAGTTAGTGAAAGTTTAGTCTCATGTTATGTTGTTACCAGCTTTAAGCATAGCAGTAATATTGTCACTCATCTATTTTTGTTTTGTTCGTTTAGTGTTATATTCATCAAATGAAGAGCTTCGAAACTCATCCTCTGACTTTTGGTGTGCAGTTCTCTCTTCTAGAAAAGAGGTAAAGACATGTTTCTTATATTTTCTTTTGGTAATGATAGATGATGTTGGTAGCAGTAACAATTTTGACTGAGCATGTTTCGTTTAAATCTATTTTCAATTGATACTTTAGTATTAAATACAGAATCATTATTTTTAGGTTGATCAATTGCCTGTCGAAATTGCTTGGTTTCCTGAGTACTCAGATTTGAGAACAGCTCTTGACACTCATGGGTTTCTTTTTGAATTTTCATCCAGTGGTGAACCCAAAAATTTAGGTAACTATGTTGAGATATTTGCAGTATTTCAAGTGTAACAACAAAGACATTGCTACATATATTTATATCCATCCTTCTAAGAAAATCTGTCTCTGTCTCCTAGATTCTGACACTGGAGAACCACCCCAAAATATTAGAGCCTGGCTCAAATTTGTCACTGCTTGTTGTCTAATACGGTAAGCCACAACAATGTGTCTACTTACACGATCATGTGAATTGGTTTTCTGTTACTTTATTACCTTTGGCACACTTAAAGAATTGGCTTAAAGAATAGAAGGATTAAGCGTATACTAATGACTTTTGGCGTATCATAGTTTTTTTTACCATCACTGATGTCTTATGTACCTTAGTGATTTGTGATTAAGTGTTTATTTGAAACTTCAGTATATATTTTGCACATTTAAGGTGTAAATCCTTATTACTTTAAGCTCTTTTATTAATGTGTTTTTGACTGGTGGTGTGTTATGATTCATGATTCAAACATTAGACAAATGATTTTGGGACTTGATTTATGATTTGACATCCTTGTTTATTGATGTGACAATGTCAACTTACGCCTTTTTATTCTTGCTGCAGGAGTAAAAGGCCAGTATTTTCTGTTGTAGAAGCTGAAGAACTCATTGAAATTATTATATGTCTATTTCTAGATCGCCAGTTTCAAGGTTTATTAGTGCTTTTGAATGATTGCGTAGAAGCGATTGTCAATTACTTCACAGACCAGGAATGGCATTCAAGTTGTGAGAAGATAGCAAAATTCATTGCTTCCAGGTTGTTATTACATTTTAGTACCAGTAAATAATAATTCAGTGTAGTTCTTGAACTATGAACTTAGTAGCTTTACTTATCTACCCAATTGTAGCTTTGTTTAATGCTGGATAATTAAACTTAATAGAGAAGTGATTGTCATCTCTGGAAGTTGGACCAAACAATATTATACTCTAAATGTTAATTCTTAGTGCTGAGATATTTATACATTCTGAATTTCTGTATGTGGTAATCATCAATGAAATCAGTTGGCATTAATTAGTGCGAACTGTAAATAAACAAGCTAAAGTGTATTTTAGTGCTTGCTCAGTTATTTTATCTTCGCTTCCTTTCTCTTATTCTATCTCGCTTGGACATGCAGAGTCTCAAAGGATTTGAATTGCATCCAATCTGTTGAGTGCATACCGGTAGCTAGCTCCCGTTGTAAGCAACTTAAGAGTGCCATGGCGTATCAGAACCTACTTTCCTGTTTTGATGGAGTATGTTGCTTCCCCTTTTACCACTCAGTTGTGTTCTGCTTATGAATGTTTCCATGGACTATTACCTGTTTCAATATTTTCCACCAGTTTAATTTCCAAATTATCATATATATGCAATTTTTTTCAATGCATTCTTGGATCATTTGTCAATATCATTGCAAAATCAAAATGCACTCTCATAACTCAACAATTATCACCACAAAATTAATTGCATTCATATCTCCAAAATCTGGGTACGGGCTTGCATCTTAGCTTTTTGAAAGTTAGCTTGATTCAGTTTTTGTGTCAGGCCCACAATGGAGAAGACATCCTGAGATTGCTTAGGGCAATTAACTTCAAAGACAAAAGTTGCGATTTCTTCAAGATGTACATTTACCTAGTTTTGACAGAGAACTGGGTTTTGTCCAACTCATTAATCGAAGACAATCCAGTAATCTATGAAATGTTCTGTCTTTTTCTAAGACAATGTTCTAGCTTGATTTCAGCATCAGACCTACGATCATATGCGTCAAAGGTGAACGAAATGTCTTTCTTATTATCAACTTGTGGTTTGATTGCAGCGTGATCAAATTCAAAGAAATTATTTTGTTATACAGGTTCGTCATAGGGCCGCATATCTTATGCACTTCTCCATCTACAAGTAATTGGTTTCTGGTATGTATTGTACAGTATACTATTCACTTCATGGATAAACCTGAACACTATAAAGTATAAACAGAGTTGTTCATGTTAAGAGATAAAGACATGAATTTTTTTGGTGTCATTGTTTCTCATAACATTCTTTCTTCTTTTGTAGCCTTAAAGGACCATATTTTGAAGGGTGAGAGTTTGCAAGATTGAAGTAGCATGGCTTCTGCAACCTTATTTTGATCGAGATTCTTCAGAGTCCCGGATATTTTTTCTTCTTGTTGGGTGGCATGAATCAATTTCTAAGATATAAGTAGCTGACAATTATGAATTATCTACCTTTTATCCAATTAGCTTTTGTTAAATGCCATGCATTTATAAAATTCATTGTATATCAATCAAACTCTTTTAACCAAAGCTACATCTCACGTTGCATTTCTTTGTCTTTGAGTTGGCAAATCAAATCACAAACATGCATGGGGATCTTTCAGAGATGGTCATGGTTGAAGTCATAATCCTAGTTAAGGGTTGCTTACAAGAGAGTTTATCTATGTCTTAAAAATTCCTCTATTCTATATTTCATGCATGATTCAAAGTATAAAAATATATAATAACTGAATCAATTTAAGTATTAAAATTTAGTTAATCGGGCCCAACTTTTTTTTTGTGTGTGTGTTAACACTGCTTGGGATTCCAAAAATCTACAAAACATGATATGATTGGTGATGGAATTGACGACCCACCTAAAGACTTTAATCAAAAGAAAAAAGTAGCTCCCTCTATAGCTAAGTGAAATTAAACTATATATTTAATAATCTTAATTAAATAAAACTGTATCTATTCTTAATTTTACTTTGAGTGAATGGAACCCACACGGTTTAAACAAAGTTGTCATCCATAATTCTCTATTAGCCGTTAATTTAAGACCCCACTTATGATGGACTAAACACACTCCAATTTGTTCGTAAATGTTATTATGTGTGTTAATCTAAATTCTAATTACATGTTAATCAAAAGGTATATATATTCCATTCTTGATGTTACCTAAAGCTTAGGTAAATTTTAGTTGTTCTTGTGTTTGATTTGATTTGAGGGTTACACACAATAATTCATTTACTCTCTTAAGAAAATACAACTTGATTTAATTTGTTGATGGCATCTCTCACATGCATGCAGACCAAAATTGGTCATATTCAAACGCTGCATTTAATTTGATTATAATTTGATAATTGATATGTTTACGTGCATGAAAGTAACGTATAGCCTTTTTCAATTTATCAAATTGAAAGCTTTTGTAGTGGACACCCACTTCTTATTTCATTATTAATTTGTTTATTATTATTATTATTATTATCAAATTGAAAGTAACGTATATTAATAATTTAATGTACGAATTATAAGCAATACAGTGTAGTTTTGAAGGATTCAATCAAAAGAATCTAATAAAACTCAACTTTATTTTATTCCCCGAAGAAAACAAATTAATTAATTTTGATGGATAAGGAGTAAATGTGACTCCTAAGACAGATGCCAAAATCAATGTGGCTCTCACGTGTTTCTGTCTTTCTAATGAATTTCTTTATCCATGCATAACCCTCAACACACAACATTTAATTTTGACTTATAAAATAAAATTTCATATTTAATTAGTATTACACATGTGTTATAATAAGACACATTTATTTTTAGGAGCGTATATTGTTATTCCTAAATTAAAAATTATACTCCTAATATAATGATATTATTTCAATATATAGTATATTTATAATAAAATTTTGTCGAATTAAGAGAGTGACATTATCATATATAACCACTACAAAAATACAACCATAATATAATGTAGGGGACCCTTAATTGATTCGTATTTTTTTTCTTATTGATTGGCTTGATATTTGGATGCATATTGGGATACCTTTGTAGGGATGTTAAGGGTTCAAAGTAATTAACTCCCATCAATTAGATTAGAGAATTTTGCACTCCATTTCTCCAACCGGATCATATGCCTTTGCTACTATATTATGTGCTCAACCCAAGAAACAACCACAAATACGATAATGTAGGACCCATTATTAAAGATGAATTATTGGTCCCACAACCCACCAAGTTTAGATATTGTAAATCTAATAATATTTGAAAGATTATTATTATAATAATAATATTGATGATGATTATATATATATAATTAATTAACCTATTAAAATGTTGATAATATCGTATTATAGAGGGGCAACTATTTATGTTAAATAGTTTGATTTCCGTTTCTTTTTTCCCCTACAATATTCTAGGAGATCAAATTAAAGTGATTATGGTATAAAATATAGAGAGGCAACTATTTATGTTAAATACCCTTTTATGATTTTATCTTCCTTGAGAGTAAAAAACAATTATGCAAATATTTTTCTCCATTAATTATATATTAAATTAGTAGGTGACCTATATGATAACACATCATGGAATTAACTAATTTATTTACCCTCATCATAAGGTTAACGGCCATTATTCAAAAAAAATAAAATAATAATAATAAAATAAAAAATGACATGAACCGGACACGTGCCCTACTCTAAAGGGTATATATATGTTGTAATGTTGAAAACTTGATTGATCTAGATGTGGGTTGCCCAAGGGTGTAGGGTTTTAATTTTTCAGGGGGTTCCCTAGTGGCTAGCTGAGAATTGATCAAATAAAATAAAATATCATTTGATATTTAATATATATTATAAATTATGATACATTATAAAGTATAGGGTGTGTGAGGGTCCTAAATTAGTCAAATGGAAGGCTCCTCTCCACAGAGCATGACTTTTATTGTTTTTTAAAGGGGTCCCCTCACACCTTTTTTTGGGCAAATATTGGTGGGAAAGTTTGGTTACCAGCTCCTTTTTGTGACCAATAAAACAAAAATCTATTGACCCCTTAATAGATTTGATAGATACTATTATTAGTTTATTACCATGCCAATGAGTGAATATATATATATATATATATATATATATATATATATTATTTTTTTGTTAATTTATGTAAGATTCGATAAATAATCATTCTAATTAAAATAAAATTCAACAAAGATAAACACATTTTTCCTTCAAAAAATCGTTTGGACCCGTTTTGCAAGTATAATATTAAAAAGGCCATCAAAGATTGAAATTAGAAAGAGCATGCTTCTTCACTTTGCCACTTATTTCATTCAAATTCTCCTCTCTGCTAAGCACAAACCCTATCCACCTTAACCTGCAGTTAACAAAGACCAACGATGGACGTCAACGACCCTTTGAATTTCGAGTTAGAGGATGAATTTCTCAAATCCCCGCCCAAAGTTAGCAATAAAAGGTACCCCTTTTTCCTCTTCAAAGTGTTTATTTTTAACTTTTCATTTTTGTGGTTACGGGAGATTTTAGGGTTTAATAGTTTCTATTATCTAACTTCAAAAATCAAGTACATGATTTGATTTGTATTACTTAGGGTTGGGTCGGTAAATGTTGCTCACTACTAACTTATGGAAAATTTTGAGTCTGGATTAGGAGGAAGAAGGTTATTGGGTTGGATGATCTTCTTACTGATCATTTAAGAGAACAGAAAAAGCTCAAAGAAGAACAGAATGAGCAGGAAAAGCCAAAGACAAAAAATGCTAAGAAGGATGCAAGTTCCTATGATGATGATGAAGGTCCCAGGGAAGCTTACTTGACAGAACTTTTTGAAAAGTGTGAAAATCAGGCAAAATAGTTTATTCCCCTTGTTCTTATTTTTGTAATGTTATTATTTTGCCTTTATTTCTTCATTGTCGATTACTATTTAGATTTTAATGATTTTATTCCACTTGGTGGAAAAAAGTCTTGTTATCTTCATTGTTTGTCATTCATTAGCAATCACTTGGATTGTTCTGTGCAGTTGAAAGATTTTGGTGATGAAGAAGATATTCTTCTTTGGGGAGTGAAAGTGTTTGCAGATAAGGTTATTATATTAATTCAATTCTCTGATATTATCTATCATCTATGTATGGCTTGCTGTTGGTTTTAAGCTTGGATGTATGAGAATAAGGATGTTTCTTTTCATGAGATGCAGAAAGCCTTTCCACCGCTGAAATTTTTTGAGCTTGGAACCTGCAATCTTCTGCAGTCATTTTTGAACAGTGAGCTGAATTCTGTGGTGGAATTGGCAGTCGAAAAAGGTTGTCATGTCATTTTATTTGTTCAGTCAGTATTTTTGGCACTTTTTGTCAACTCATAGGCCATTTCCTTTTAAAATTACAAAATACCAAGTAGTACCTGATTTAAGTCAGGATGCAGCGTTGTTTCAGGTGATAACTTTCTTGAAGGATTGCTCATCAATGGTTGGCTTCCAAAATAAGCATTCCTCTGTGGTCATATAGAAAAATCAGTAGCCATTTGGTCCTTCAACACAAGTGAGTGAAAGTTTAGTCTCATGTTATGTTGTTGCCAGCTTTAAGCATAGCAGTAATATTGTCACTCATCTATTTTTGTTTTGTTCGTTCAGTGTTATATTCATCAAATGAAGAACTTCAAAATTCATCCTCTGACTTTTGGTGTGCAGTTCTCTCTTCTAGAAAAGAGGTAAAGACATATTTGTTATGTTTTCTTTTGGTAATGATAGATGATGGTTGTACCAGTAACAATTTTGACTGAGCATGTTTCGTTTAAATTTATTTTCAATTGATATTTTAGTATTAAATACAGAATCATTATTTTTAGGTTGATCAATTGCCTGTCAAAATTGGTTGGTTTCCTGAGTACTCAGATTTGAGAACAGCTCTTGACACTTATGGGTTTCTTTTTGAATTTTCATCTAGTGGTGAACCCAAAAATTTAGGTAACTATGTTGAGATATTTGCAGTATTTCAAGTGTAACAACAAAGACATTGCTACATATATTTATTTCCATCCTTCTAAGTTAATTTTATTTGTTAAATTTTAATAATTATAGGAACACAGAAAATACCTTCAAATTAAAGACGAATTAAAATTTAATATTTTATTACCCACAAATAAAAACGGAGCGAATTTTATAAAAATTATTATAAAACTGGATGAAATCAGGTAGGACAAAAATGCACCTCTATTTATCCATTGTCACCACTAATCACTATAGCATTCAAAACTCAATCTCAAAATAATAATACTATAACTAAAACTTCAAAAATCAATTTAATACACGATCAAACCACCATAAAAATTTAGTCCTCTTAGTATAAAAATTAAGAAAACACTAGTATCTGCATCTTTAAAATCTGTTTCTATTTAGTATTCTTATTATTTATTTATTGATTATGGTGGAAAAGACGAAAACCCAAAGTGAGAAAGCAAGAAAGAAGGTATAAACAGTATATTGACCAAGTTATAAAAGAGCTTCATCCATCAACCAAGTCCCCCTTAGGCCTTAACCTTAACCCTCTCTTTCTTTTCCTTTTCTTCTTCTTTCTTTGTTTCTCTTTAATAACCTTCTTCATCTCTCTCTGAAATCCAAAGCAACAACATAGCATAGATATCAATTTGCCATTTTGAGCTACATGGACAACCAACGCAACCATCTTCATTCTTTCGCTTACTTCTGCCCGGGAAAGGTACCTACTTTACTTCATTCATTCATAATGCTTAACTTGCATGCTTTAGATACAAATGGGTCTAATAAAAAACATATCTTTGTGGATTTTGAGTGCTAAAATTCTTGCATTGCTTGTGTTTGTGTTAATTCCGCAGTCAATGGAGGAGCTGAAGCTCCTTTCCACAGAGCATGACTTTTCAAAGGGGTCCCTCACACCTTGTTTTGGGCAAATATTGGTGGGAAAGTTTGGTTACTAGCTCCTTTTTGTGACCAATAAAACAAAAATCTATTGACCCCTCAACAGATTGATAGATACTATTATTACCATGCCAATGAGTGATATATATATATATATATATATATATATATATATATATATATATATATATATATATATAGGCAAAGATTGCAACATGTTATATCTTTTCTTTATTATTTATGGTTGTATTATGAGGCATATGTTAAGCATTTATGCAACATGCAACCCTAATACCCTATTTCTCAAGTCAAATTAAAGTTGATTGTCTTTGACTTTGTTTTAAGGGAAAAAAAAAAGTTGTCATAAGAAAAAACATTTTATGAAATCCTATTTTACTTCACAATTAATATAATGATGCATGTATATTCACATCATATAGTGTAAATGTGAGTGAAAGTAATAAAGATATTTATGCATTGATCTAGAAGGGAGAAATATTATGTATAAGTAAAAAAATTACCAATGAGTTTTATTATCTTATGGAAAAAATTACAGATGGAACTAATTTATAAAAGTTTTCACTCTATTTTAATGTTACCCTTGACCAAATATACTCTTAAGTCTTAATATGAGATTATGATAATTAAATTATATCACTTTTTTAGTTTTTATATTACATAAATATTTTATTCCTTTTATTTTGTTTGATAAAACAAAATGACATGCCATGAAGACAATGTTTCCTTAATTTATTTATTTCCTGTAAAAATAAAATATAATAATAAGAATTTGCACATCATTGCGACTTATGTATTTACCAAAAAGCACTGCAAGAGAAAAAAAAAAAAGGCACCTATTGTATATAGTAGCTGAAACTAAAAGAACAGAAAAATCCATTTTAGAAACGCTTTTAAGTTTTTATTTGATTATAACAATGATGTGATTAATTATGTGAATTTCATATAGTTTAGAGACTTTAGATTCTATTTGAATGCATTTGAAGAAATATCTAATAATGACAACATAAAAAATATTAGGGAGTGTTGAAATTAAATAAATAAATAAATTTTAATAGCTAAAATAATTATCATAGCTACAATTATTAGCTAATAAAATTTTCGAAGGTTTTGAATTCAGAATAACGAACTAGCTGTGTTATACCTAGCCATGTGGAAAACTGATACTTATAAATAAATAAATAAATAAATAAATAAATAAAATTTGATTTGATCAAAAGTTTAGCTTAATGTAGTTGTGGAAAGCCAACATGATTGAATAGAAAAATGAAAAAAATCAAAGAGACATTCTAATAAAGATGAAAGAAAATGGGAGAATAATTAAGAGATGACCGGCGAGTGAGTTTTTCAACGATAAAACCATTTTATTTATTTATTATATGTATATATTGAAGGTTGAAGCTAGCAAACAAAAAATTCTTCTCTCGAAATTCCGATTAAAGTTAAAAGAATTCTACCTAATATTGAACTTTATTTATATGACTGCAGTTTAATTAAATTATCATTACCAATAATTTAAAACCAATTATTTCAAAGACTAGTCATGCTTCTACACATAGTGTCCACATTGAACCTCTTAAATTGTTGAAATTTTCAACCAAAACAAACACACTATATAGGAAGCTAATTAATTACAAGAGTCTTTTTTTCTCTTAACTAATGTATTGAAAAACATTTTTTTTAATTTAAAAACTGTGTATGTATAACTAAATTAAAACTTTTATTACGAGCGTTATTAAACACTTATATTCAAATCATTTAAATAATTAACATATATTATTTGAATTGTACGTAGCTAGCTATATATCTGGTTGTTTAATTAGTATGAAACCTTAGCTTTAGTATATTATACTATGGTATTATAACTTTTATTATCAAATATTCTAAAATTTTTATTATATAAAGATACATGCAAAACCAAAGTGTGGAAATAATGCCATGTAGACCAAGAAATTGGTTATAGAATTTGCAATAATAAAAACAAAGTAACTCTTTGGATTTACTGCAAGATGCACCTCACGTGGGACGAAAATGAAAATAAAGGTAAGATTGCAATGTTTGACTAGGCTAATTTTTTTTGTTATGGGAGTAAAAGTGGTGATATACTTTAATATGGTATGTGAAAATACACAAATTTCTGGCACCGATTTCTGTACTTAAAATTTTTTAATTTTTTTTTAACACAAATCTCTGGCACCGATTTGTGTACCTCTCACAAATCTCTGGCATCGATTTCTGCTTCTCTAGTTAAACGATCCCACATTTAAGTATAACACCCCAACAATCCACGTTTAAGAAAAATACTACTACCACTCCAATATTAAAAATAAAAAATTCGTTTGGCTAAGAATGGTAATGGATGCAAAATGTGATTTATGACTTTGGTGCCAAACAACAATAATTAACTTCGGTAATTTTAGATAGATAAAAAAAATTAAATTTATCTTATTTAGTATTTATAATTAATAAATATATATAACACAAGTTTAGACTATTTTAGTTAATTTTTTTATTTTTCAAATATTATTGAATTAAGTTTATTAGTGCAATTTATAAATAATATATTTACAATGACATTATTTTTATATTAATTGTTAAAAAATATTGATATTAAAATAGTACCTATTATAAAAAAATATGTACACCTAATGGGATGATTGATATACCTATATTTGTTTATTAATTAGTGTAAAACTTTCATTTATATATGATTTTTAACAAATAAAAACTATGTAAATACACTATTAGATATTCAAGGGGACATAGGATTAGGCCAAGTTTGGCTTCTCATAATTCTTTTTAAACGTGTTTATTACACTTTATAAAATAAATGATAGAAATTTATCTGCAATTATTTTTATATAAAAATTAATATTTAAGAATTATTTAAATGATCATTTAATTAAAATATTAAATTATTTAAAATTTTTTAATTATTAATTTTATATAAAAATAACTGTACGTAAGATTTTTACTTAAATAAATACTTCATCAAATATCCACAAAAATATGTGTTAATTTATGGTGCATATGGTTAGTATTTATACATGAAATACATATGATATTTACAAATATGTTCACACGGGAATATGATGACACTAAAATATACCGTCTTGGTATGACTAAATTTTTGGAGTGACCATTAAAATTTATGTTGTGGATGAATTTAGTTTTTAAATTTTTAATTACATTATTATTGCTTTTGAAATTGAGTTTCCAACATTATAGTAATTCTTCGAATAGCAATAACTCAACAAATAGAATAATTATTTGATACTTTTTTGTCACGTTGGAAATAAAATATTAGCTTATCATTTTATTTGTTGAGTTATTGTTGAAAAGAGATTGAAAAATCACTATTAAAGATGGTAACATTATCCAATTCTGCAAATAGCCAAATACTCATCCTGCTCCTTGTCACGTTGGAAATAAAATATTAGCTTATCATTTTATTTGTTGTTTTTTAATGATAATTAATGCCGTTTAGTTTTTAATGTTATTTTTTTATTACTTTTTTTAAATATATTAGTAATTTTTAAATTATTTTTACTTATAAAAATTAAATGAAGAATATATTAGTAATTAATGTGTCATATAAGTATGTTTTGAAGAGAGATCATTAGCAGAAAGACTAACGAGTCTCGCAAAATTAAATAACAAGGGCCGAGAAGGATATTTGTTTTTATTCAGGAGTTTCGTAGTCCATCGAAAAAAATGATCAAAAAGGCTGAGTTGGGTAATCACTCTAACATTTTCATTGATGTAATACTTTTAATTTAAATGACATTTTAATATTTATATTAGACTATAATTATATTTTAGTATGTATATTTATTTATATTTTATTTATTATTTTAGTATAAACGATTATTTCACTTAAGTCACAGTTGAATCAATTGAATAAGTAAATCAGTAATTAGAACATATCAATTTTCAAAACCTTGTATTAAAAATTAAATATATACATTTTTTTTGAAAAAAATTATGGTATAAAATATAAGTTTTTAAAATTTTTTCTTACTCTTATCAATTATATATATATATATATATATATATATATATATATCATTTCTCTAAAAACTATTTTATGAGAATACAATGAAGATAAATAATCAATTATTTTTTAAAAACATATATATATATATATTTGCTAATTTATGTAAGATTCGATAAATAATCATTCTAATTAAAACAAAATTCAATAAAGATAAACACATTTTTTCTCCAAAAAATCGTTTGGACTCGTTTTGTAAGCATAATATTAAAAAGGCCATCAAAGATTGAAATTGGAAAGAGCATACTTCTTCACTTTGCCACTTATTTCATTCAAATTCTCCTCTCTACTAAGCACAAACCCTATCCACCTTAACCTGCAGTTAACAAAGACCAACGATGGACGTCAACGACCCTTTGGATTTCGAGTTAGAGGATGAATTTCTCAAATCCCCGCCCAAAGTTAGCAATAAAAGGTACCCTTTTTCCCTCTTTAAAGTGTTTATTTTTAACTTTTTATTTTTGTGGTTACGGGAGATTTTAGGGTTTAATAGTTTCTATTATCTAACTTCAAAAACCAAGTACATTATTTGATTTGGATTACTTAGGGTTGGGTCGGTAAATGTTGCTTACTACTAACTTATGAAAAATTTTGAGTCTGGATTAGGAGGAAGAAGGTTATTGGGTTGGATGATGTTCTTACTGATCTTTTAAGAGAACAGAAAAAGCTTAAAGAAGAACATAATGAGCAGGAAAAGTCAAAGACAAAAAAGGCTAAGAAGGATGCAAGTTCCTATGATGATGATGAAGATCCCAGGGAAGCTTACCTGACAGAACTTTTTGAGAAGTGTGAAAATTAGGTAAAATAGTTTATTCCCCTTGTTCTTATTTTTGTAATGTTATTATTTTGCCTTTATTTCTTCATTGTCGATTACTATTTAGATTTTAATGATTTTATTCCACTTGGTGGGAAAAGTCTTGTTATCTTCATTGTTTGTCATTCATTAGCAATCACTTGGATTCTTCTGTGCAGTTGAAAATTTTGGTGAAGAAGAAGATATTCCTCTCTAGGGAGTGAAAGTGTTTGCAGATAAGGTTATTATACTAACTCAATTCTCTGATATCATCTATCATCTATGTATGGCTTGCTGTCGGTTTTAAGCTTGGATGTATGAGAATAGGGATGTTTCTTTTCATGAGATGCAGAAAAGCCTTTCCACCACTGGAATTTCCTAAGCTTGGAACCTGCAACCTTCTGCAGTCATTTTTGAACAGTGAGCTGAATTCTGTGGTGAAATTGGCAGCCGAAAAAGGTTGCTATGCCATTTTGTTTGTTCAGTCAGTATTTTTGGCACTTTTTGTCAACTCATAGGCCATTTCCTTTTAAAATTGCAAAATATCAAGTAGTGCCTGATTTAAGTCAAGATGTTGCGTTGTTTCAGATGATAACTTTCTTGAAGGATTACTCATCAATGGTTGGCTTCCAAAATTAGCATTCCTCTGTGGTCATATAGAAAAAACAGTAGCCATTTGGTCCTTCAACACAAGTGAGTGAAAGTTTAGTCTCATGTTATGTTGTTACCAGCTTTAAGCATAGCAATAATATTGTTACTCATCTATTTTTGTTTTGTTCATTCAGTGTTATATTCATTAAATGAAGAACTTCGAAACTCATCCTCTAACTTTTGGCGTGCAGTTCTCTCTTCTAGAAAAGAGGCAAAGACATGTTTGTTACAGTAACAATTTTGACTGAGCATGTTTCGTTTAAATCTATTTTCAATTGATATTTTAGTATTAAATACAGAATCATTATTTTTAGGTTGATCAATTGCCTATCGAAATTGGTTAGTGATCTTGCCTGGGAAAATGGTCGGCCTCAACTCCTCAAGATCAGCCGAGCTGTATGCTACAAGGCTGAACGTCCACCTCTGAGAATCCGAGTTCCTTATCTTCGTTGTAGGTGTAAGAGTACGAGCAATGCAAAGGGGGCGGAGTGTACCTGCAAAGGCACTCTAATGCTTAAGTCAGTGTAGTGTCGAGTTCAGAAAGATGATCCTCAAAAGAGATACTTTACCTTTCTTTTATAGACATATATATTCGTCCGTTATATTCTAAATGATAAATTGTCGGTTTCGTAACCGATCTTATCTTACCGTTGGGACGCCGGTTATGATGGTGTTAATGTCACCGAGTTATAGCTCATAAGGGCCGAGCAATAACGGCAGATGGCGAGTTATGGTGATGGCAAGTAACGGTTATGAGGCCGAGTTATAGCTCGTATTAAAGGTGACCATATCACAGCCCCCAAGCTTAGCCTGAGGAAAGTTTTTTAATGAAGCAGGTTGAGCTTTTGTGATGAGTTATAACTCGGTAAAGTGGGTTATTGAGTGAGCCCCCAGTTCAACGTACTTCATTAAATTAACTTCCCATCTGTGCCACGTGGGAAATTGTGCGCCCCTTTCGTGCAGGAGAGAGAAGGAGTGGGAACTTCATTAATGTTTTGATGGTTTCCAATGCTCTTTCGCCGTTTGATGTGATTGATGCAAAGGTGATATTTGGAGCGTTTTTTGTTTGTGATTAATTGTTTCTGCCGATTGGTATTTTGGGCATTTTTGGTTTTCTGCTTCTTGTGTGAAGAATGAGCAAGAGAGGTATGGTCACGTCTGTGTTCTTCTAATTCTTTTCTTCCCTTGTTTCTTTCTATTTCTTTGTTGCATGTTTGTTTGCTGTTTGTAATGGGGTTTGAGAAGGAGAGGAAGGATGAGATAGACTGGTCTTATGACTGGGTTGGTGATGATGTGAAGTCTCGGGTGTCATTATTCTGTGATGAAGCCGCCGTTAAGGAGGTGGATGCGAGTAAGTTGGTGAGGCAGAATTCTGGGGTTGGTGTTGAGTTGTTGTCCTATAGTGTTGATGATAGGGTTTATCACCGGGGTAGTGGGTTTGAATTCTTCTATATGTATAGCTGCGTTCTTGAGGAGTTGAGAGTTAGATTACCCTTTACTGATTTCGAATGTCAGGTCCTGAGGCAGTTAAACTGCGCTCCGTCGCAGCTTCATCCAAATGGGTGGGCCTTTCTTCGTTCTTTTGAAATTCTGATGGAGTTTCTGGAAGTGGTGCCGTCTGTTGATCTTTTCTTTTCATTATTTCAAGCCAAAGGGGTGTGGAAAGGTGGTTGGATAAACTTCAATAGCACCCCTGGTTTTGGCATTTTCAAATTGTACAAATCTTCTTTCAAAGATTTTAAAGAGATGTATTTAAAGGTTAGGGCTTTGGAAAAATATTTTCCTTTTTTCGTTGATGAAAATCTGGGTGAGAAGTTTCCGTTGTATTGGTGTTCGGAACCCCAAAATATACTCGGTCCTGAGGTTATCTCTCCGAGGAATGTTTGTGTGATTGAGTTTCTTGTTGAAAATATTGGTCGTGGGGACCTGATTTCAATGTATGAGCTTCTGAAGTGGGAGGAGGATAAAGATGCTGTGGTAGATTATTTGGGTGAGTTATAAGGTTGTTGCTAAGGTGTTTTATTGCTTCTTGCCATATTTCTGATGTTGTTTTGCTTTCACAGGCGGTAAATACCCTGGCGTTTCGGCTACGTCTTTGAGGACGCGTTTCAAGAATAAGAATCTGGAGAAGGAGGTATCGTCGTCGAATGTTGAGAAAGTTGCTGTTGCTGGCGAGGTTACGCAGCCTCGTCAAGGTCGGAGGAAGGTGATTGTGAAGAAGAGAAAGAAGTCCGACCTTGTTGACTTATCCGATGAGTCTGATGAAAAGGAGGTAGGGGTTCCTTTGGAAGAGATACAGGCTTTTATGGGTAATCAAAAAAGGCTACATGAAATTTCTGAACAAAGTGAGGCATTTTCGGTGTGGGAGAAGGAGTATCCCTATATGGTTGTGGTGGACGAGTATTGCCAATCGTCGGCTGATGTTACTCTTGCAGAGGAAGTTGGGGATATGGCTATTGGGCAGTATATGCAGGTAATGACCTACTGTTTTTTCTTTACTCTTCTTTTGGGAATCGTATGACCTTTTTGGTTTATTCTTTTCTGTAGGTTGTTGGTTTGCGCCTTGCAAGTCTTGGGCGTAGCCAAGAGTTGAAGAATAAGAGGGTTGCTGTAGAAAAAGGAGAGGTTTCTGTTTTGAAGGAGGAGTTGGTTAAGAGTAAGAGTATTGCTGCTGAGCTTCAAGTGCGGTTGACCGAGATGGAGAAGTTGCTGAAGGAGACTAAAGAAAGTTATTCTAAAGATGTGGAAGATTTGAAGAAAAAGGAAAGTGATCTGGTGAACCTGCAAACTCGTCTGATTGAGGTTACTACTCAATTTAAGGATATGGAGAAGAAAAAGGCTGATGAGATATTGGATTCGTTTATTGAAGGTTTCGAAAGAGCAAGGTTGCAGGTTAAGTTTTTGGTTCCAGATGCCGATCTTTCGGGGATGGATCCTGGAAAGATTGTTCGAGATGGTCAGCTGATCGAAGATGATGGGGATGCAGAAGATGAAGCCGATAATGTTTGATGTGTTTTGTTAGAAACTTATTTGAATTTCTTTTGCATATGTAATAGTTAATTTTGTGTGTTTTGAACTTTGTTGAATTGACGTGTTTGAATTTTGAAAGTGATGCTTTTTATCAAAGCTGTTTGTTATTCGTCGGAAAGTTTTCCGAGCTTATTGGCATTGTTTTTGATGACGTTACCTGACAATGGCAGGTTTGTAGCTTAGACTTGTATTGGGCTTTGTCTGAACTATATTGATAGAGTTATATTTGATTGATAATATTAGTCGCATAGTTGTTTGATGAAGAAAATAATATGCGTCTTCTGTATATTCAGAGTCATTTTGAACCTTTTAAATACAAAGGTGCAGGTAGGCTAGCCTCGTTAAAACCTCTCCAAGCAAAACCCTTTGGGATAAAATCTTGGTAGTAGGAAAAAGAGTACCAGCCTGTCCCTGTCTTTTAACTGTAAAATTTCTTTAAGGAAGATATGTTCCTTGTACTAGGTATGAGTTTACCATCTAGTGATTCTAGCTTGTATGCTCCTTGGCCGAGTACTTCTGATACTCGGAATGGGCCGTCCCAATTGGCTGCGAGCTTTCCGTGTGTCGGTGGCTTCCGAGCAGTTTCGGTTTTGCGGAGGACTAAGTCTCCTTTCTCGTCTCCTTTCTCGAATGATCTGCTTCTGACTGACTTGTTGTATTGTCGAGCAATTGCTTGCTGCGCCGCTCGTTGCTTCAAGGTGGCGATGTCTCTAACCTCTTCGATGATATCCAGCTCGGATCTCCGAGCTTCGTCTTGATTGTTGATTTGAGTTCGGATTGATTTCTGGGAGATCTCCAGGGGGATCATGGCTTCCGATCCGTATACCAGCCTGAAGGGCGTTTCTTTTGTTGATGTTTGTGGGGTGGTATTGTATTCCCAAAGGACTTCAGGTATTAGTTCGGCCCATAGGCCTTTGGCGTCATCTAGCTTTTTCTTTAGTGCATGCAGGATGACCTTATTTGCGGCCTCGGCTAGCCCGTTCGTTTGAGGATGTTCAACAGATGTGAAGTGTTGTCTTATTTTGAGATTCTGCAAAAAAGATTGAAACTTCTGATCGGCAAACTGGCGACCGTTGTCAGTTGTGATATGTTGAGGTATCCCGAAACGGCAAATAATGTTTTTCCAAACGAATGAAATCATTTGTTGAGATGTTATTTTTGCTAAAGGTTGGGCTTCCACCCATTTGGAGAAATAGTCAATGCCGACAATAAGAAATTTTACCTAGCCCGGTGCCGTAGGGAACGGCCCGAGTATATCCAAACCCCATTGGTTAAACGGCCAGCTGATGTCTGAGTGATGCATTTGCTCGACAGGTATGTGTATCAGTGGTGCGTGTCGTTGGCAATTGTGGCATGATCTAATTTTTTGCTGGCTGTCCTGTTTCAATGTCGGCCAAAAAAATCCAGCTCGGAGGATTTTTGATGCTAGGCTCCGGGCTCCTGTATGTGTGCCACAGATTCCTTCATGTACCTCTGCTAATGCTATGTCAGCTTCTGACTTGTTGAGGCATTTGAGTAGAGGGCGAGTATATCCTCGTCGATACAATGTTCCATGGAGTATTGTGAAGGAAGATGCTCGTCATCTGAACTTTTTATCATTCTCGACCCCCTCTGGTATAGAACCTGTTTGTAAATAGTGTATAAGGTCGTCCCTCCAATCTTTAACCTGTGTAACACTTAACACATTTGTCAGAGTAACAGTGGGTGATGTTATTGTGGACTGTTGTAGTGTGGATAACTCGGATTGTGTGCTGCCAAGTTTGGATAAGATATCTGCCCTCTGATTTTGTTCGCGTGGTATATGTTCTATTTCAAATTTTACAAATTTTGTTAATAATTTTTTTACTGATAGCATGTATTTAGAGAGTAGAGGATCTTTTACCTGAAAATGGTCGTTTACCTGCTGTACCACCAGCAAAGAATCGCAATATACCTTGATGTTTGAGATTTGGAGATCTAAACAGAGTCGGAGTCCAGCGAGTAGTGCTTCATACTCGGATTGGTTTTTGCTGGCTTTGAAAGCTAAGTGTATGGAATGTTCTAATATGAAGCCATCGTCGGCTTCCCGACGAATTCCTGCTCCACAACCCTCATTATTTGAAGAGCCGTCGACATATAAGATCCACTGCTTTGCATGATCTTCTCCGGATGGCATTGTAAACTCGGTGATGAAATCTGCTAGAAATTGTGATTTGATCAGTCCTCTGGATTGGTATCGGATATCGAACTCAGATAGTTCGATTGCCCATTTTATGAGCCGTCCTGAAATTTCTGGTTTATGTAACACTTGTCTTAGTGGGTGATCGGTTCTGACGTGGATAACGTGGCTCTGGAAGTAAGGTCGGAGACGTCGCGCCGAGAATATTAGTGCTAGTGCGAGCTTCTCGATCCTTGGATAATTTAGTTCGGCATGCTGGAGGGTCTTACTGACAAAGTATATCGGATGCTGAACTTTGTTTCTCTCTGTTACAAGGGCCGAACTTATCGCCCAATCAGTAACTGACAGATATAGAAATAAATATTCCCCTTGTCTGGGTTTTTGTAAAATCGGCGGTTGTGAGAGAGTTGTTTTTAATTTCAAAAAGGCTTTCTCACAATCGTCGTTCCATTCAAATCTATTTTTCTTTTTAATTGTTTGGAAAAAGGGAATAGAAGTTGAAGCTAAACAGGGAACAAATATGGAAAGTGCGGCAAGGCGTCCTGTGAGACGTTGAACTTCTTTGACTGTTTTAGGGCTGGCCATGTCTAGCACTGCTCGGCATTTATCTGGATTTGCATGTATTCCCCTGCACGTTAGCAAAAAACCTAAAAACTTACCCCCTTGAACGGCGAAGGCACATTTCTCGGGATTGAGACGTATGTTGTACTTGCGGATTTGGCCGAATATTTCTCGAAGGTCGCTGATGTGATTATCTCCGATTTTTGTTTTGGCGACCATATCGTCGACATAAACTTCGATGTTTCTGCCAATTTGTTTGGCGAACACTTTATCCATAAGGCGTTGGTAAGTTGCACCTACGTTCTTTAATCCAAATGGCATAACTTTATAACAATAATTACCGAAATCAGTGATAAAAGCTGTTTTATCTTGATCGGAGGGGTGCATGAGTATTTGATTATACCCTAAATACGCATCCATAAAACTTAAAGTAGCGTAGCCTGATGCATTGTCTACTAAAGAGTCTATGGATGGTAGTGGGTAAGAATCCTTTGGACATGCTTTGTTTAAATCGGTGAAGTCGACGCACATGCGCCACTTACCGTTTTGTTTTCTTACCATTACCACATTGGCTAACTAGGTAGTGAATCTGATTTCTTTGATAAAGTTGGCGTTGATGAGCTTTTGTGTTTCTTCTAGTGATGCTCTCCTCTTTTCTTCGCCGAGTTTTCGTTTCTTTTGTTGTACTGGTCGGACTCCCGAGTTTATTGCTAGTTTATGACTGATAATCTGTGGATCAATACCGGGCATGTCTGAAGGTGTCCAGGCAAAAAGCTCGGCGTTTTCTTGCAGGAAGGTCGTTATGGCTTGTAACTCAGTGGTGTCGACTGAGGTACCTACATAGGTAAATTTGTTAGGGTCATTGTTGAAGTATACTTTTTGTAGGTCATCAGATGGTTTTGGACGCTCGAGAAAATCAGCTCTTGGGTCGAGGTCGGCCATGGTTTCCTCTTTTTGTTTGAGATCAACGTTGTTGACTTGTTGTGTTGAGCGGTTTTGGAACTTCATGCTGATGTTGTAACACTGTCGTGCCTCTTTATGATCTCCATGGATTGTGACAACCTGGTCATCCTGTAGGGGAAACTTTACACAGAGATGAACGGTAGAGACAATGGCGCCGAACTTATTTAAGAAAGGTCGGCCAAGAATAAGGTTATATGGACTGAAACAATCAACGACTAAATATTGAATATCATTAGTTTTTGAAAGAGGATGCTCACCCAGTGTGGTTTGTAACCACACTGATCCGAGTATTGGAACTCGTTCTCCTGAGAAGCCGACCAAATCCCCTCCTGTTGACTGCAGCATGTTGTCGCTGAGCTTCATCTTTTGAAATGTGGAGTAAAACAGGACATCGGCACTGCTCCCGGGGTCCAAAAGAACTTTTTTCACTAACAGATCTCCTAGCTGAAGGTTTATCACCACAAGGTCGTCCAAATTTTGTATACTGGAGTTGAAGTCGGCGTATGTGAAAGTGACTTTGGGTTGTGGATTGGTGACTGTTGCGTCTTGTTGTGGTCCGTTTACCGAACATATGGCTCTGAACGATCTTTTCCTCGCCGAGTTCGAGTGCCCTCCACTGGCGTATCCTCCTGAAATACAATTGATTATACCTCGTGGTCTTTCATATTGGCTTGAAGATGCCTTCTCTTTTCCTCGGCTTTGTTCAGAGAGGTTGTTTGTTGTGGAGCTTGGTCCGCGCTTTTGGATATGACTACCGATGTATTTGTCGAGGTGTCCTTGTCTTGCTAGTCGCTCTAGAAGGTCTTTTGCGACAACGCAATCGTCAGTGTTGTGGCCATGCTTCTGGTGGAAAGCGCAATATTTCATTTTGTCCGCGTTCTTCGCATCTTGGTATGTACCTGCCTTTCTTGGTGGCTTTATTAGTTTTGAGTGCAGGATCTCTTTGATTATGTCTTCTCTCTTAGTGTTGAACTGCGTATAAGAATCAAATCGAGGTGTCAGTTTGAAATTTTTCTTAGTGGTTGAACCTCTATCTTCGTCGCGGAAGTGTGATTTGTCAGACTTTCGAGCTTGTCTAAGTTCTTCGATATCAATTTGTCCTTTTGCCTTCTCTCGAAATTCTGCCAGGGTCCTCGGCTTGGCTACTGCGATTGTCTCCTGAAACTTTCCAGGTCGGAGACCACTTTTAATTGCGTGCAGATGGACTTCGGGATGGAGGTCTGGTATGCTGATTGCGACCTTAGTGAAGCGCGTCATGTATTCCTTTAAGCTTTCGTTTGGTCCTTGCTTGATGTTGTTCAAGTAATCGGAATCGTGCAAGTATATTTCGGATCTGGCAAAATGCTCCTCAAATAACTTCGCCAACTGATGAAAACGCGAAATGGAACCTGCAGGCAAAGCACACAACCAATCAAGTGCAGGACCGTCTAAATAATTTGGAAAACAACGACATAAAACTGTATCTGATGCACCATTGACGATCATTATTGATCGGAATTTCTTTAGAAACTTCCTCGGGTCTCCGTGTCCATCATAAGGCGTGAGGGTCAGCGGCAAAGTGAACCTCTTCGGCAGTTCGAAGTTCATAACTTCATCCGTGAAGGGAACCACAGGGTCTTCGGACTCTTCTTTTTCATCTTCGGGCCGTGGGTCCTCGTGTCGAGCGGTCTCTGAAACATGAGTGGGTTGGGACTGATGTTCCTCGTCTTCTGGTTGCTGGTGATGAGCATCGTCATGCTCAATCCGAGCATGATTTATTTCAGCAATTTGGGCAGCCATTATTTGGTTCTCGTCAGCCATTCGCTGATTGGCTTGTTGTAGCTCAGCTACCATTCGCATAAGTTCGGATAATGAAGGAGGCGGTGTGTCAGCCATGGATGCAGACGGAAGTGATGGGACCAAAAGAAAAGAATACGATTTCTTCGACCCCACGGTGGGCGCCAATTGATCTTGCCTGGGAAAATGGTCGGCCTCAACTCCTCAAGATCAGCCGAGCTGTATGCTACAAGGCTGAACGTCCACCTCTGAGAATCCGAGTTCCTTATCTTCGTTGTAGGTGTAAGAGTACGAGCAATGCAAAGGGGGCGGAGTGTACCTGCAAAGGCACTCCAATGCTTAAGTCAGTGTAGTGTCGAGTTCAGAAAGATGATCCTCAAAAGAGATACTTTACCTTTCTTTTATAGACATATATATTCGTCCGTTATATTCTAAATGATAAATTGTCGGTTTCGTAACCGATCTTATCTGGGTTTTGTCCAACTCATTAATCGAAGACAATCCAGTAATCTATGAAATGTTCTGTCTTTTTCTAAGACAATGCTCTAGCTTGATTTCAGCATCGAACCTACGATCATATGCGTCAAAGGTGAACGAAATGTCTTTCTTATTATCAACTTGTGGTTTGATTGCAGCGTGATCAAATTCAAAGAAATTATTTTGTTATACAGGTTCGTCATAGGGCCGCATATCTTATGCACTTCTCCATCTACAAGTAATTGGTTTCTGGTATGTATTGTACAGTATACTATTCACTTCATGGATAAACCTGAACACTATAAAGTATAAACAGAGATGTTCATGTTAAAAGATAAAGACATGAATTTTTTTGGTGTCATTGTTTCTCATAACATTCTTTCTTTTTGTGTAGCCTTAAAGGACCATATTTTGAAGGGTGAGAGTTTGCAAGATTGAAGTAGCATGGCTTCTGCAACCTTATTTTGACCGAGGTTCTTCAGAATCCCGGATATTTTTTATTCTTGTTGGGTGGCATGAATCAATATCTAAGATATAAGTAGCTGACAATTATGAATTATCTACCATTTATCCAATTAGCATTTGTTAAATGCCATGCATTTGTAAAATCCATTGTATATCAATCAAACTCTTTTAACCAAAGCTACATCTCACGTTGCATTTCTTTGTCTTTAAGTTGGCAACAAAGATAAACATATTTTCCCTCCAAAAAATCGTTTGGACCCGTTTTGTAAGCATAATATTAAAAAGGCCATCAAAGATTGAAATTGGAATGAGCATGCTTCTTCACTTTGCCACTTATTTCATTCAAATTCTCCTCTCTGCTAAGCACAAATCCTATCCACCTTAACCTGCAGTTAATAAAGACAAACGATGGACGTCAACGACCCTTTGAATTTCGAGTTAGAGGATGAATTTCTCAAATCCCCACCCATAGTTAGCAATAAAAGGTACCTTTTTTCCCTCTTCAAAGTGTTTATTTTTAACATTTCATTTTTTTGGTTACAGGAGATTTTAGGGTTTAATAGTTTCTATTATCTAACTTCAAAAACCAAGTACATGATTTGATTTAGATTACTTAGGGTTGGGTCGGTAAATGTTGCTTACTACTAACTTATGGAAAATTTTGAGTGTGGATTAGGAGGAAGAAGGTTATTGGGTTGGATGATATTCTTACTGATCTTTTAAGAGAACAGAGAAAGCTCAAAGAAGAACAGAATGAGCAGAAAAAGTCAAAGACAAAAAAGGCTAAGAAGGATGCAAGTTCCTATGATGATGATGAAGATCCTAGGGAAGCTTGACAGAACTTTTTGAGAAGTGTGAAAATCAGGCAAAATAGTTTATTCCCCTTGTTCTTATTTTTGTAATGTTATTATTTTGCCTTTATTTCTTCATTGTCGATTACTATTTAGATTTTAATGATTTTATTCCACTTGGTGGGAAAAGTCTTGTTATCTTTATTGTTTGTCATTCATTAGCAATCACTTGGATTGTTCTGTGCAGTTGAAAGATTTTGGTGAAGAAGAAGATATTCCTCTCTGGGGAGTGAAAGTGTTTGCAGATAAGGTTATTATACTAACGCAATTCTCTGATATCATCTATCATCTATGTATGGCTTGATGTTGGTTTTAAGCTTGGATGTATGAGAATAGGGATGTTTCTTTTCATGAGATGCAGAAAGCCTTTCCACCGCTGGAATTTCCTGAGCTTGGAACCTGCAACCTTCTGCAGTCATTTTTGAACAGTGAGCTGAATTCTGTGGTGGAATTGGCAGTCGAAAAAGGTTGCCATGCCATTTTGTTTGTTCAGTCAGTATTTTTGGCACTTTTTGTCAACTCATAGGCCATTTCCTTTTAGAATTGCAAAATACCAAGTAGTGCCTGATTTAAGTCAGGATGCTGCGTTGTTTCAGGTGATAACTTTCTTGAAGGATTGCTCATCAATGGTTGGCTTCTAAAATTAACATTCCTCTGTGGTCATATAGAAAAACCAGTAGCCATTTGGTCCTTCAACACAAGTGAGTGAAAGTTTAGTCTCATGTTATGTTGTTACCAGCTTTAAGCATAGCAGTAATATTGTTGCTCATCTATATTTGTTTTGTTCGTTCAGTGTTATATTCATTAAATGAAGAACTTCGAAACTCATCCTCTGACTTTTGGCGTGCAATTCTCTCTTCTAGAAAAGAGGTAAAGACATGTTTGTTATGTTTTCTTTTGGTAATGATAGATGATGGTTGTAGCAGTAACAATTTTGACTGAGCATGTTTCGTTTAAATATATTTTTCAATTGATATTTTAGTATTAAATACAGAATCATTATTTTTAGGTTGATCAATTGCCTGTCGAAATTGGTTTGTTTCCTGAGTACTCAGATTTGAGAACAGCTCTTGACACTTATGGGTTTCTTTTTGAATTTTCATCCAGTGGTGAACCCAAAAATTTAGGTAACTATGTTGAGATATTTGCAATATTTCATGTGTAACAACAAAGACATTGCTACATATATTTATTTCCATCCTTCTAAGAAAATCTGTCTGTCTCCTAGATTCCGACACTGGAGAACCACCCCAAAATATTAGAGCCTGGCTCAAATTTGTCACTGCTTGTTGTTTAATATGGTAAGCCACAACAATGTGTCTACTTAGACGATCATGTGAATTGGTTTTCTGTTACTTTATTACCTTTGGCACACTTAAAGAATTGGCTTAAAGAATAGAAGGATTAAGTGTTTACTAATGACTTATGGCGTATCATAGTTTTTTTACCATCACTGATGTCTAATGTACCTTAGTGATTTGTGATTAAGTGTTTATTTGAAACTTCAGTATATATTTTGCACATTTGAGGAGTAAATCCTTATTAGTTTAAGCTCTTTTATTAATGTGTATTTGACTGGTGGTGTCTTATGATTCATGATTCAAAAATTAGACAAATGATTTTGGGACTTGATTTATGATTTGACATCCTTGTTTATTGATGTGACAATTTCAACTTACGCCTTTTTATTCTAACTGCAGGAGTAAAAGGCCAGTATTTTCTGTTGTAGAAGCTGAAGAACTCATTGAAATTATTATATGTCTATTTCTAGATCGCCAGTTTCAAGGTTTATTAGTGCTTTTGAATGATTGCGTAGAAGCGATTGTCAATTACTTCACAGACCAGGAATGGCATTCAAGTTGTGAGAACATAGAAAAATTCATTGCTTCCAGGTTGTTATTACTTTTTAGTACCAATAAATAATAATTCAGTGTAGTTCTTGAACTATGAACTTAGTAGCTTTACTTATCTACCCAATTGTAGCTTTATTTATTGCTGATAATTAAACTTAATAGAGAAGTGATTGTCATCTCTGGAAATTGGACCAAATAATATTATAATCTAAATGTTAATTCTTAGTGCTGAGATATTTATACATTATGAATTTCTGTATGTGGTAATCATCAATGAAATCAGTTGGCATTAATTAGTGCCAACTGTAAATAAACAAGCTGAAGTGTATTTTAGTGCTTGCCCAGTTACTTTATCTTCGCTTCATTTCTCTTATTCTAACTGGCTTGGTGATGAGCGGATAATTTGTACGCTTTTTGGCATTGTTTTTAGTATGTTTTTAGTATGATCTAGTTAGTTTTTAGTATATTTTCATTAGTTTTTAGTTAAAATTCACTTTTCTGGACTTTACTATGAGTTTGTGTGTTTTTTTGTGATTTCAGGTATTTTCTGGCTGAAATTGAGGGACCTGAGCAAAAATCTGATTCAGAGACTAAAAAGGACTGCAGATGCTGTTGGATTCTGACCTCCCTGCACTCGAAGTGGATTTTCTGGAGCTACAGAAGCCCAATTGGCGCGCTCTCAACGGCGTTGGAAAGTAGACATCCTGGGCTTTCCAGCAATATATGATAGTCCATACCTTACCCAAGATTTGATGGCCCAAACTGGCGTTCAAAGTCACCTTCAAGATTTCCAGCGTTAAACGCCGGAACTGGCACCCAAATGGGAGTTAAACGCCCAAACTGGCACTAAAGCTGGCGTTTAACTCCAAGAAGAGTCTCTACACGAAAATGCTTCATTGCTCAGCCCAAGCACACACCAAGTGGGCCCAGAAGTGGATTTTTATGTCATTTACTCATTTCTGTAAACCTTAGGCTACTAGTTTTCTATAAGTAGGACCTTTTACTATTGTATTTAGGAATCTTTTGATCACTTTAGATCTCTAGATCATCTTTGGATGTCTAGTTCTTAGATCATTGGGAGGCTGGCCTCACGGCCATGCCTAGACCTTGTTCTTATGTATTTTCAACGGTGGAGTTTCTACACACCATAGATTAAGGTGTGGAGCTCTGCTGTACCTCGAGTATTAATGCAATTACTATTGTTCTTCCATTCAATTCCGCTTGTTCTTGTTCTAAGATATCACTTGTTCTTCAACTTGATGAATGTGATAATCCGTGACACTCATCATCATTCTCACCTATGAACGTGTGACTGACAACCACCTCCGTTCTACCTTCGATTGGGTGAATGTCTCTTGGATTCCTGATTGCACGATGCATGGTTGATCGCCTGACAACCGAGTGCTCGCCTGACAACCGAGCCAACCATTCCGTGAGATCAGAGTCTTCGTGGTATAGGCTAGAACTGATGGCGGCATTCAAGAGAATCCGGAAGGTCTAACCTTGTCTGTGGTATTCTGAGTAGGATTCGATGATTGAATGACTGTGACGTGCTTCAAACTCCTAGCAGGCGGGGTGTTAGTGACAGACGCAAAAGAATCGCTGGATTCTATTCCGGCCTGACCGAGAACCGACAGATGATTAGCCATGCTGTGACAGAGCATAGGAACATTTTCACTGAGAGGATGGGAGGTAGCCACTGACAACGGTGAAACCCTACATAAGCTTGCCATGGAAAGGAGTAAGAAGGATTGGATGAAGACAGTAGGAAAGCAGAGAGACGGAAGGGAAGGCATCTTCATGCGCTTATCTGAAGTTCCTACCAATGAATTACATAAGTACCTCTATCTTTATCTTTATGTTTTTATGCGTTCATCACCATATCCATTTGAGTTTGCCCGACTAAGATTTACAAGATGACCATAGCTTGCTTCATACTAACAATCTCCGTGGGATCGACCCTTACTCGCGTAAGGTTTATTACTTGGACGACCCAGTGCACTTGCTGGTTAGTTGTGCGAAGTTGTGTAATGCCATGGTATTGAACACCAAGTTTTTGGGGTTCATGACCGGGGATTATGAGAGTTGTGAAAAGTATTGATCACAATTTCGTGCACCACTTGGACATGCAGAGTCTCAAAGTATTTGAATTGCATCCAATCCCTTGAGTGCATACCGGTAGCTAGCTCCCGTTGTAAGCAACTTATGAGTGCCATGGCGTATCAGAACCTACTTTCCTGTTTTAATGGAGTATGTTGCTTCCCCTTTTACCACTCAGTTGTGTTCTACTTATGAATGTTTCGATGGACTATTACATGTTTCAATATTTTTCACCAGTTTAATTTCCAAATTATCATATATATGCAATTTTTTTTAATGCATTCTTGGATCATTGGTCAATATCGTTGAAAAATCAAAATGCACTCTCATAACTCAACAATTATCACTACAAAATTAATTGCATTCATATCTCCAAAATCTGGGTACGGGTTTGCATCTTAGCTTTTTGAAAGTTAGCTTGATTTAGTTTTTGTGTCAGGCCCACAATGGAGAAGATATCTTGAGATTGCTTAGGGCAATTAACTTCAAAGACAAAAGTTGCGATTTCTTCAAGATGTACATTCACCTAGTTTTGACAGAGAACTGAGTTTTGTCCAACTCATTAATCGAAGACAATCCAGTAATCTATGAAATGTTCTGTCTTTTTCTAAGGCAATGCTCTAGCTTGATTTCAGCATTGGACCTACGATCATATGCGTCAAAGGTGAACGAAATGTTTTTCTTATTATCAACTTGTGGTTTGATTGCAGTGTGATCAAATTCAAAGAAATTATTTTGTTATACAGGTTCGTCATATCTTATGCACTTTTCCATCTACAAATAATTGGTTTCTGGTATGTTATGTACAGTATACTATTCACTTCATGGATAAACCTGAACACTATAAGGTATAAACAGAGTTGTTCATGTTAAGAGATAAAGACATGACTTTTTTGGTGTCATTGTTTCTTATAACATTCTTTCTTCTTGTGTAGCCTTAAAGGACCATATTTTGAAGGGTGAGAGTTTGCAAGATTAAAGTAGCATGGCTTCTGCAACATTATTTTGATCGAGATTCTTCAAAGTCCCGGATATTTTTTCTTCTTGTTGGGTGGCATGAATCAATATCTAAGATATAAGTAGCTGACAATTATGAATTATCTACCTTTTATCCAATTAGCTTTTGTTAAATGCCATGCATTTGTAAAATCCATTGTATATCAATCAAACTCTTTTAACCAAAGCTACATCTCACGTTGCATTTCTTTGTCTTTGAGTTGGCAACAAAGATAAACATATTTTCCCTCCAAAAAATCGTTTGGACCCATTTTGCAAGCATAATATTAAAAAGGCCATCAAAGATTGAAATTGGAAAGAGCATGCTTCTTCACTTTGCCACTTATTTCATTCAAATTCTCCTCTCTGCTAAGCACAAACCCTATCCACCTTAACCTGCAGTTAACAAAGACCAACGATGGACGTCAACGATCGTTTGGATTTCGAGTTAGAGGATGAATTTCTCAAACCCCCGCCCATAGTTAGCAATAAAAGGTACCCTTTTTCCCTCTTCAAAGTGTTTATTTTTAACTTTTTATTTTTGTGGTTACGGGAGATTTTAGGGTTTAATAGTTTCTATTATCTAACTTCAAAAACCAAGTACATGATTTGATTTGGATTACTTAGGGTTGGGTTGGTAAATGTTGCTTACTACTAACTTATGGAAAATTTTGAGTCTGGATTAGGAGGAAGAAGGTTATTGGGTTGGATGATATTCTTACTGATCTTTTAAGAGAACAGAAAAAGCTGAAAGAAGAATAAAATTAGCAGAAAAAGCCAAAGACAAAAAAGGCTAAGAAGGATGCAAGTTCCTATGATGATGATGAAGATCCCAGGGAAGCTTACTTGACAGAACTTTTTGAGAAGTGTGAAAATCAGGCAAAATAGTTTATTCCCATTGTTCTTATTTTTGTAATGTTATTATTTTGCCTTTATTTCTTCATTGTCGATTACTATTTAGATTTTAATGATTTTATTCCACTTGGTGGGAAAAGTCTTGTTATCTTCATTATTTGTCATTCATTAGCAATCACTTGGATTGTTCTGTGCAGTTAAAAGATTTTGGTGAAGAAGAAGATATTCCTCTCTGAGGAGTGAAAGTGTTTGCAGATAAGGTTATTATACTAACTCAATTCTCTGATATCATCTATCATCTATGTATGGCTTGTTGTTGGTTTTAAGCTTGGATGTATGAGAATAGGGATGTTTCTTTTCATGAGATGCAGAAAGCCTTTCCACTGCTGGAATTTCCTGAGCTTGGAAGCTGCAACCTTCTATAGTCATTTTTGAACAGTGAGCTGACTTCTGTGGTGGAATTGGCAGCCGAAAAAGGTTGCCATGCCATTTTGTTTGTTCAGTCAGTGTTTTTGGCACTTTTTGTCAACTCATAGGCCATTTCCTTTTAGAATTGCAAAATACCAAGTAGTGCCTGATTTAAGTCAGGATGCTGCGTTGTTTCAGGTGATAACTTTCTTGAAGGATTGCTCATCAATGGTTGGCTTCCAAAATTAGCATTCCTCTGTGGTCATATAGAAAAACCAGTAGCCATTTGGTCCTTCAACACAAGTGAGTGAAAGTTTAGTCTCATGTTATGTTGTTACCAGCTTTAAGCATAGCAGTAATATTGTCACTCATCTATTTTTGTTTTGTTCGTTCAGTATTATATTCATTAAATGAAGAACTTTGAAACTCATAATCTGACTTTTGGTGTGCAGTTCTCTCTTCTAGAAAAGAGGTAAAGACATGTTTGTTATGTTTTCTTTTGGTAATGATAGATGATGGTTGTAGCAATAACAATTTTGACTGAGCATGTTTCGTTTAAATCTATTTTCAATTGATATTTTAGTATCAAATACAGAATCATTATTTTTAGGTTGATCAATTGCCTGTCGAAATTAGTTGGTTTCCTGAGTACTCAGATTTGAGAACAGCTCTTGACACTTATAGGTTTCTTTTTGAATTTTCATCCAGTGGTGAACCCAAAAATTTAGGTAACTATGTTGAGATATTTGCAGTATTTCAAGTGTAACAACAAAGACATTGCTACATATATTTATTTTCATCCTTCTAAGAAAATCTGTCTGTCTCCTAGATTTTGACACTGGAGAACCACCCCAAAATATTAGAGCCTGGCTCAAATTTGTCACTGCTTGTTTTTAATACGGTAAGCCACAACAATGTGTCTACTTAGACGATCATGTGAATTGGTTTTCTGTTACTTTATTACCTTTGGCACACTTAAAGAATTGGCTTAAAGAATAGAAGGATTAAGTGTTTACTAATGACTTTTGGCGTATCATAGTATTTTTACCATCACCGATGTCTAATGTACCTTAGTGATTTGTGATTAAGTGTTTATTTGAAACTTCAGTATATATTTTGCACATTTAAGGTGTAAATCCTTATTACTTTAAGCTCTTTTATTAATGTGTTTTTGACTGGTGGTGTGTTATGATTCATGATTCAAAAATTAGACAAATGATTTTGGGACTTGATTTATGATTTGACATCCTTGTTTATTGATGTGACAATGTCAACTTACGCCTTTTTATTCTCGCTGCAGGAGTAAAAGGCCAGTATTTTCTGTTGTAGAATCTGAAGAACTCATTGAAATTATTATATGTCTATTTCTAGATCACCAGTTTCTAGGTTTATTAGTGCTTTTGAATGATTGCGTAGAAGCGATTGTTAATTACTTCACAGTCCAGGGATGGCATTCAAGTTGTGAGAACATAGCAAAATTCATTGCTTCCCGGTTGTTATTACTTTTGAGTACCAGTAAATAATAATTCAATATAGTTCTTGAACTATGAATTTAGTAGCTTTACTTATCTACCCAATTGTAGCTTTGTTTAATGCTGGATAATTAAACTTAATAGAGAAGTGATTTTCATCTCTGGAAGTTGGACCAAACAATATTATACTCTAAATGTTAATTCTTAGTGCTGAGATATTTATACATTCTGAATTTCTGTATGTGGTAATCATCAATGAAATCAGTTGGCATTAATTAGTGCGAACTGTAAATAAACAAGCTGAAGTGTATTTTAGTGCTTGCCTAGTTACTTTATCTTCGCTTCCTTTCTCTTATTCTAACTGGCTTGAACATGCAGAGTCTCAAAGAATTTGAATTGCATCCAATTTGTTGAGTGCATACCGGTAGCTAGCTCCCGTTGTAAGCAACTTAAGAGTGCCATGGTGTATCAGAACCTACTTTCCTATTTTGATGGAGTATGTTGCTTCCCCTTTTACCACTCAGTTGTGTTCTGCTTATGAATGTTTCCATGGACTATTACCTGTTTCAATATTTTCCACCAGTTTAATTTCCAAATTATCATATATATGCAATTTTTTTTAATGCATTCTTGGATCATTGGTCAATATCCTTGCAAAATCAAAATGTACTCTCATAACTCAACAATTATCACTACAAAATTAATTGCATTCATATTTCCAAAATCTGGGTACGGACTTGCATCTTAGCTTTTTGAAAGTTAGCTTGATTCAGTTTTTGTGCCAGGCCCACAATGAAGAAGACATCCTGAGATTGCTTAGGGCAATTAACTTCAAAGACAAAAGTTGCGATTTCTTCAAGATGTACATTCACCTAGTTTTGACAGAGAACTGGGTTTTATCCAACTCATTAATCGAAGACAATCCAGTAATCTATGAAATGTTCTGTCTTTTTCTAAGACAATGCTCTAGCTTGATTTCAGCATCGGACCTACGATCATATGCGTCAATGGTGAACGAAATGTCTTTCTTATTATCAACTTGTGGTTTGATTGCAGCGTGATCAAATTCAAAGAAATTATTTTGTTATACAGGTTCGTCATAGGGCCGCATATCTTATGCACTTCTCCATCTACAAGTAATTGATTTTTGGTATGTATTGTACAGTATACTATTCACTTCATGGATAAACATGAACACTATAAAGTATAAACAAAGTTGTTCATGTTAAGGGATAAAGACATGATTTTTTTTGTGTCATTGTTTCTCATAACATTCTTTCTTCTTTTGTAGCCTTAAAGGACCATATTTTGAAGGGTGAGAGTTTGCAAGATTGAAGTAGCATAGCTTCTGCAACCTTATTTTGACCGAGATTCTTCAAAGTCCTGGATATTTTTTCTTCTTGTTGGGTGGCATGAATCAATATCTAAGATATAAGTAGCTGACAATTATAAATTATCTACCTTTTATCCAATTAGCTTTTGTTAAATGCCATGCATTTGTTTTTTTTTTTTTGAAAGCAAACAGCTCAACACAATAGTAATGAGCATCGAAATCGTCCAAACTAAAAACAAACAAATATAACAATGATACAAACAAATACGAAAGCCATCCCTTTGTCATCTCCGGCATAGCCATCAACAACTAAAGGGATCTCCACCGCTCCACTCGCTAGCACTAATCGAAGATATATTGATAATTTCTTCAACCCTTTTGCTTGTGTGCTGAAAGATTCGCCTATTCCTTTCCAACCAGAGGTTCCAGATTATCGCGCAGAAGCATCGTAACCGGTGGTTACGCTCTTCCACCCTCCTCGGTTCTTCTGTCCAACTAAGAAAGTACTCTTTCATCGTTCCCGGACACGACCATTGTTGCCCAAATGCTGAGATCCAGGCACTCCACACCTGCCAAGCAAACCCACATCCTAGAAACAAGTGGTGAACATCTTCCACCTCGTTGTTACAAAGAACACAAGTAACGTCGTCCTCGCTGATAATTTCAAACCGGCTCAATCTGTCCTTTGTATTCACTCTTTCTATCAGAACAAACCAGACAAATAGCTCCACTCTAGGTGGAACCAACCCCTTCCAAACAGTCCTGGTAAAGCTGTAGCTAGTTACCTCCTCTGGGATCAGTTCCTCCTGCATCACCTGCACAAATGAGTTAGTTGTAAAAATACCTCGCCTATCATATTTACACACCACTCTGTCCTCTCTGTTGTGAACAAGTCTCACAGCTCTCAAGCTCTCATGCATGGCACTCAGGAGTTCCAACTCCCATTGGAAGAGCTCACGCCTCCATTGGAAGTTCCAAATCCACTCAAACCCATCCCAAAATCCGCACTCTCTAATAACAGATCCACATTGGTTTGAAACTGAGAAAAGCCTCGGGAAGCGATCCTTCAAAGATCCACCAAGTAACCATACATCCTCCCAAAATCGGGTCCGACACCCATCGCCAACCTCCATGGACAGGCCTGCAACCATCTTATCCCTTAGATGTTGATTCATGATTTGTAACTGACAAATATCCTTCCATGGTCCTCCTCTAGTAGGCAGTTCTTGAGTCGCCAGTGTCTCATTGGGATTCAAATTATTACAAGAACATACGACCTTTTTCCACAGTGGGCACTCTTCCTTAGCAAATCGCCACCACCACTTAAACAATAACGCTGAGTTACGAACCATAGCATCCCCAACCCCCAGCCCACCTACTTTCTTCGGCGCCTGCACCACTTCCCACCTTACTAATGCCATACCATTCCTACCCTCATCTGAACTCCACATGAATCTTCTCTGCAGCGATATCAATTTTTCAGCAATAGCTTTCGGCATGTTAAATAGGCTTAAATAGTATACTGACAGACTGTTCAACACTGATTTGATGAGTACTAATTTCCCAGCTTTGTTAAGCAACTTAGCTTTCCACAGACTGAGCTTCTCCTCCACCTTGTTTATTATCGGTTTCCATGTCTTCACCAGCCTCGTATTAGCTCCTAGAGATATTCTAAGGTATTTAACTGGAAGGGCATCTCCCTTACAACCCAGCAAGTTACACATACGTGCGACCCACTGCTCCTCGCAATTTATTGGAATCAGGCTGGACTTATCAAAATTGATACTCAGGCCTGACATCAACTCGAAACATCGCAGGAGCCTCTTGTAATTCTTGATTGTCTCCTCCTCTGGGGGGCAAAATAGGATAGTGTTATCAGCAAACTGAAGGTGTGACAGCGCTACATTATCTCTACCAACCAGCAAAGGTGATATACGGTCATTCCTCACTGCCTCTGCAATCATTCGATGTAGCACATCCACAACCAGTACAAACAGGAATGGAGATAGTGGGTCACCTTGTCTCAAACCTCTTTCCATGTTGAAAGGCTTTGATGGCGAGCCATTTATTAGCACCGACATCGACGCTGTAGCTACACACTCCATAACCCATGCTCTCCATTTATGCCCAAATCCCATCTTCTGCAGCACAATGTTCACAAAGCTCCACTTAACCCTGTCATATACTTTTTGGAAGTCAAGCTTTATTATGGCAGCTGCTTTCTTCCTCATCTTGAGCCAGTTAACTGTTTCACATGCGATAAGCGCCCCATCATGGATTTTCCTTCCCTATACAAACGCACTCTGGGTCTCTCCTACTAAAGCTGGCATCACTGTTCTCATCCTCCTAACTAGGACCTTCGAAATGACCTTATACACACACCCCACCATACTAATAGGCCGCAGGTCTTTAATCTCCTTTACACCTATGAATTTAGGTGCCAGCGCCACCCAAGTGGTATTGGCATCCGCCGGTAGCCTGGCCGTCTGGAAAAAATCCATCACTGCAGCCGTGAATTCCGGACCAATCTCATCCCAACATCTCTTGATGAAGTTCATGTTGTAACCATCACACCCTGGCGCCTTGGACGATCCACAATCCCACACAGCCTCTCTGATCTCCTCTGTCGACGGCATCACTTCTAGAGCCATAACATCTTCCTCACCTATTTGAACCACCAGGCCTTCTCTGAAGCCCAACATAGGAGACTCTTCCTGATGATATAAGTCCTTATAAAACTCTCTGATTGCAACCTTAATTCTAGCCTGATTCCGAACCAGCCTTCCGTTGATCACCAGAGTATCAATCCTATTGTTCCGCCTCCTTGCTGAAGCTATATTATGGAAGTATCTTGTATTTCTGTCCATCTCATTTGCATGTCGAGACCGCGACATCTGCTTCCAATGTACTTCTTTTCTCACGTACCATCGCTCACAGCATTTAACCAATGCCTTTCTTCTGGCCTCTAGTGTTCCATCGTGTACTCCATTGCTAACCATATCATCAATCTTCTTGATCTCTTCCTCAAATAATAGAATCTTCTTATCCATCTCACCAAAATTTGCCTTATGCCATCTTCCCAGTGGACCTGTCAGCGCTTTCAATTTATCTAAGAACTGTAGCTCCCCCAAGCCTCTCCATTCCTCCTTCACCATCCTGAGAAACCCATCATGCGTAAACCACGAATCAAGACTCCGGAACGGCCTCGGACCTCCTCTCAGCTTTCTACCCTCCACTATTAGCGGGCAATGATCTGACAAACCCCTTGGTCCACCTCGCAGATGTGCCTCTGGAAACTCTTCTAGCCATTCCAAACTAACCAGAACTCTATCTATGCGACTGCAAGAGCGCCCGCGATTAAGACCGAGATTCTTCAGAATCCCGGATATTTTTTATTCTTGTTGGGTGGCATGAATCAATATCTAAGATATAAGTAGCTAACAATTATGAATTATCTACCTTTTATCCAATTAGCATTTGTTAAATGCCATGCATTTGTAAAATTTATTGTATATCAATCAAACTCTTTTAACCAAAGCTACATCTCACGTTACATTTCTTTGTCTTTGAATTGGCAAAGACCAAAGTCAAAACTCAGAAATTATAAGAAAAAATGAAAAATTTAAAAATGGATATCAAATGAGACTGCGCTTTATAATATTGATTTATAGTGCCGAATGCTACTACAGGACTACATTTTAAAGCAAGGAGTGGAGTGTTTTTTTGAAAATTAATTTTCTATTAAAGATAAAAGAAAAAGAAAAAACAAAAAATAAATATTTTAAATTTTAAATTTGAATTATTCATATAAAATATAATAATAGAGAGATTTATTTAATTAATAAGAAGTACATCACTTTTTATTTAGTGAAGAGTGTTTAAAAATAAACTATTTATAGAAGACTTTTGACAAGGAAAATATAAAACGACTCACATTAAAAAAAATAATAAAAATAGAAAACCTACCGTGGATGTTAATAAAAATAAAAAACCTACATGAGAACATACATTATTACATCAAATTTTAAATATGTGAAGAAATAGCTCTGAAAAAAAATTAGATTTTATAAATTTTGAATTTTATTTTAGAGGGTAAAATGTAATCTATTACAATTTATTTCATAGGTGAGATTAAGAGAAAATATGAGAGAAAAATCATTGAAGAGTAAGAAGTCATACTTTACCCTCTAAAATAAAAATTTAAAATTTAGAGGATTTTAATTAAAAAAAAATGGGTGGTGAGAATAATAACGAGAGAATCTAACGGTGGAAAATAAAAAACGTGATTAAGGGAGGATCGGAGCGCTTTGAAGTATTTGAAATTAGGTTCGGTAAACCGTTGGGGTACCAAACCGAACCCTCGTTTCCATTCTTCTTTTCTCTTTCCCACAACTTCTTTGTGTCTGAAAAATGGCGAAGAAATCTTACATTGGAATCGGTACTTTGATGCGTAAGAAGCTTTCTGATATCACTAACAACTCTGACTCTCAACACAACCTACTTCCTCTTCCACTTCCCGCCATCGACGCCGATATCCCTTCCATTCAACAACTCCTCACTGTAACTCAATTAACACTTGTTCAAATTCTTCTCCCATCCTTTGTTTAGTTCCTAACTTACTTTGTTCATTGAATGCAGGAAAGAACGCAGTTAATACAACTCATTGCAGAGAAAGAGTATCCTCTCTCATCGTAATTTCAAACTGTTTGTTATTTATTGTTTCCTTGATTGCGAATTGAACAGCGAATTGATAGAATCTAACGGAGCTGAGTTGAGAAGAATACAAGCCGATATCAAGAAACTCCAACTCCAAAATCGGAACCTTGCTCAGTCTAACAGCTTAATGTTAGCGGTTAGTTCGTTCAGCGTTTCGTTCCTTTCGTTGTTCTTGTCCTGCGATTTGATGATTCTGTTATGTTAATTTTTGCAGGAGCTTAATTTGGGAAGGGATAAGGTAAGCATTCGCATGAGTTCATCACTGCACTCTTAATTTCAGAAATGCAAATTGTTTTGTTAATTTCGATTCGATGCGTTTCGTTTCAGAGAAAAATGTTGCAACATGAGATTTCATGCTAATAAAAGCAAATGCCCTAAAAGCTGGTAGTAACGATGAAGGAAGACGCAAAAGAAGTAGATGTAAATCCTTGGATTTAATTTCTTCATCTAAATATATTATTATTATTATTATTATTATTATTATTATTATTATTATTATTATTATTATTATTATTATTATTATTATTATTATTCTTGTGGATTTTAATTTTAAGCTTTGTTATTATATGAAACCTTGCAGCTATTGGTTCTAACAAGGTTAAAGACAATAATAGGTTAGTTCATTCACTCTTCAACAGGAACATGCCAATTGAACAATTGAGAGAGAGATAAGTTCATAATTTCTTCTTTTGTTATTTGCAGAAGACGATCGAGAAGACATTCGGCTTTCGTCGAAACACATGAACATGAAGCTTCAGAGAATTTGTTTGAGATAGAGGATACAATAATATTGCATTCTTGTTCAGCAGGAGAAAGATCAAAGTTAAGAAATGAAGCTCCAAGAAGTTCTTTTGGAAGACCCTTGAGAAGAGCAGCAGAGAAGGTTCAATCTTACAAGGAAGTTCCTTTAAATGCCAAAATGCGAAGACTAGAATAATGAATGAACCGAATCAAAGTGGTAGAACTCTTAGCTGTGTTCATGTTTATTTTAGTATGCTGTATCTTATATTATTTTGTTGTAATCTCGATGCTACTTTTTTTATTAAATGAGACAAAATTACTCTTTGATGATTAGCATAGATCTTGAAAGTTTGATTAAGAATTTATGTAACTCACTTGTACATATTAACTCTACATAAATAGAAAAAACCCCACCTCTTGTCTAAGGTTTGATGTTGGTCATTAGTTCTGACTAGTTCAGTGTCATATATTATTGTTGAATCCTATGATGTAAGGTTTAATGTGGGACATTAGTTCTTAGTTCTTACTAAGACAATTTACCAAAATAAAACATTTGAGTTTTAATATTATCGAAATACATCTTGTTCAGTTTGATATCAAAATACAATTTCCCGCGGTTTGCATAAATTTCTAAAAAATTGTATTTTGGTATCCAAATTGCAAAAGTTGTATTTCGATAATATTAAAATTCAAATGTCTTTTTTTTGTTTACCTCTCCAACCCACATGTTAAGGATTATTTTGTTAGATTGTCCTTCTTACTAGTCATAATTTTTGGCTGAATGTTGGGTTGAATCGGGCAAAAATGGTTATCTTAATGAGTACCTATTGGACCTCAGCACTCAAAGCCCATTCAGTTCTAATGACATCGTCAAAACAAAACATGACCATGACCAAAAAAGAGAAACCATGAATAACCAAAGCCAATGTTACTAAACATGGACACAATTCATGACAAAAAGAAATAAATAAATAAATAAACATGGACACAATTGTAAAAGTCAAAAGAAACTCAAAATTGAAAATTGAATTTAATTGCACAACGTTAAATCAAGCCACTAGGCATATTGTTAGGATTTTGCTGTGTTTTGTGTAAGATTATAAATTCAAATCACTACTCATATATTATACTACAAGTAAAAGTGTTTAATTTCTCACCATATAAATTATGTTAAATATCTTATACATGCTAATATGTGATTAAACAATACTAATAAACTACTATTTTGCACGAATAATACATCAAAATTAATATCCTAAAAATCAAAGAAGATAACCGGAGAAATGATTTAGAGATTTAAAGAGTCATAAAGGCATGTGAACTTTTTCTTGACAAGTGATTTGTGACCAAATGAGGATTGTGCAGCCATGTGAATTGAGACTCAGTCAATGCCACAATTCTTCCGTGCTGTGTGCTAGTAGGCATCATCCATGTTCTTTCATGGTCCAATAAACCTTTATGAACAAAGAAACCGTGTGGGTCCTCATCTCTTTCTAATATTAATTTGTTTTCTTTTCCATTTTTATATGCCTAATAACATTAAAAAAAAAAAAAACTTTAGGTGCTTGTTTTGAGGATGATGTGTATTCCATTTATTATTGGTTTAATTATTCTGTTGGTCCCTATAGTTTCGTAAAATTTTTAATTAGGTTTCTATACTTTTTTTTTAATTGAGTCACTACATTAATTTTTTTTTAATTAAGTCCCTCTTAGTAGTAATTGGCTTAATTTTAAGGATCTAATTAAAAAAAAAAGAATTGGTACAGAGACCTAAATAAAGGAAAAAAAAGCGTAGGGACCCAATTAAAAAAAATTGGTGCAAAGACTCATTAATTAAAAGAAAAAAAAGTATAAAAACCTAATTAAAAATTTTGCAAAACTATAAGACCAACAGAATAATTAAACCTTTATTATTTTACTAATACACTACTAACCCGGGAACCAAAACCACACGCTTTTTTGTTGGCACTTACCCTCCTTGTGATGGATTACTCTATCTATAATAATATTAATAATCACATTTCACCTGGAATAAGACAAAGTTTAAGGGTTTTAGAAGGGAAATAATTAAATTAAAGTACAAATTTATATAAATTTTCAATGTTTTTAATATATTGTTTTTTAGCTTTTTAATATTCTAAAAGTTATTTGTTTTGAATGAATATAAAATAGTAACCCTTCAAATTCATATTTCTAGACATCCTTTTAACTTTCAAATAAAAAAATTTCATTGCGTTTTTTATAGTCAAATAATTTAGAAAGATAAAATCATTACTCCTTACTAAATTTTTTATTTAAACAAATGTTCATTTAAAAAAAATTATGTCTTCATAAATAAATATGTAGTTAAAAAATTAGATAATATTAATTAATTATTTACGAAATAAATAAGACAAAAAATGCGTAAAATACAGAAAAAAATAGCTAAGCTTTTAGAGAGAGAAAGAGAATTCAGAACATTGTGAGATAGAAAAAGTGGATATATTACAATGTTTCTTGAGATTTGATTACAACTGAGGTGAGCACCTCATTATATAGAGGTCTCTAGATAGAAGTGATATCTAAACAAACCTATCATACAATGCCAACTGGAGGATAAGGATAAGCCTTATCTTTTTTGGCGTTTTCTAAGCATGTGACTGAAGTCACTTTATTTTAGCACACTCATAATTATACATAGTGGGAACAACAGTGTCCTAATAAAGAGACGGTTTGAAATAGTCTTCTAGAAGGGTCCCATCACCATCTGAGAAGGATGAGTCAGAAGCTAAATTGACAGCTCTGAAATCTGTATCTGGGTCTTGTAGGTAGAGAAACGGGTCTTCAGTGTTTCCTTCATTTGGATCTTGGGCATCTTGCAGATATGGGTCATATGGTTCTGATTTTGGGCCTTCAGCATCATTGGATATTCCTGCATCAACTCTAGTTGGGCTTGGTGGTAAGGCATACACTCTTCCACCTAGATCTTCAGAATTCAGATCTTCTTCAGTATTTCTGTTTGGTGTATGTGTAGACGTGCTGGGCTGGTCTCTTGGATCATAAATTGGGGCATAAAAAGAGTATTGTCCAAATTGATTGACTATTCCAGAAGTTATGAATCTGGACTGGAACTCTTGGAGGGTTATTGGGGGAACCTCTGATTGAAACGGGAGTCTTTTAACTACGTCTCCTTCTCCATATAAACCAGGTTGCCAAAGCTGACAAAGGTATTTGGCCAAGGCATTCAGGACTGTCTTCTCATCCGTGGGCCACATGGTAGAGTATCCAACAATATCGACTCTGTTCATGGTGTGAGAATTTCTTCCAGTAAAATAACTCCTCTGTAAGGTGACAAAACAACAGAATTTTCGTTTTGCTTTAGAGGGTTTATTCCATAGTTGGTGCCTCTCGATCATATTATACAACATTCTTCTCCATGCCTCAAGTGGTGCATACATAGAGAATAACCTGACTAGATGAGACTGGGCTTGAGAGCGGTTACACAGGATGTGATATACAGGAAAAAGGGGCAATATGATAGCACATGTATATATGGAAGAAAGAGCCCAGATATACCACATCATTTCTTCTGGGATAGGTCCTTGGATTATTGGCACAGTGCAAAAGGGGGTGTCCATGTCAAAGTATCTTGGGTTTGGATGGATTTGGGTTATGAAAAGGAGCTGGTGTAGCCAGTAAAACAAGGTTTGTCTGGCTAGACTATCTATTTGGAACTCTGTCTGGGGTGTTGCTTGGAGTGGGAAAGGGCCAATCTTTCTTCTGTATGGGCTTTTGTGGAGAGGGCAGTCAAGGAATGGAATGGTGTATGAGGGTTTGTAAGAACTCATGGTGCAGATGTAGTGGATTGGCTTTGGGATTGGTTCTATTGGTTTGGGAGGTGGTTCTTTGGTTGGCCTAGATAGGAAATCAGCCAGTGTGTTTTGGTGGCCTTTTATGTGTTTCACCTCGAATTTATAACGGGAGAACCAGTCTTTCCATCGCAAGAGTTGAGAATCTGGCAAGATCTTTTTCTTGATCTCCAGCATCGATGGGAAAGAGGTGTTATCCATTTCCACAGTGAAATGATAAGAACTAAGGTGAAAATTGAATTTTTCTATCCCTCTTTTGACAGCAAGAATCTCTTTGTAAGTGGCATGGTAATGTCTTTCAGATTCTTTGAACTTTCCGCTAGCATGCGCACAGTAATGTCTCGTCCCATCAATCTCTTCAAGTAGCACAGCTCCCCAGAATTCATCACTAGCATCTGTCTGTAATATTCTTTTTCCTGTGCTGGAAATCTTTAAAGGAGGGGGGTCCTGTGCTATCTTCTTCAGGGTTTTGACAGCTGTGGTTTGTTTTGGTCCCCATGGTGGGGGGCTTCTTTTTCAAGAGCTTTGACAGCTGGCTGGTGTGTTTAGTCACATCTGGGATAAAGTCTCTGATGTAGTTGACGATTCCCAAGAATTGTTGGACTTGTTTGACTGTCATGTTCTCATCCGGGAAGTTGAGTAGCTCTTTGGCAATATGTTCTCCTGGTTGGAAAAATCCATCTTCGAAAACCATCCCAAGGAATTCGATTCTTGTCTTGGCAATAGAGCTCTTTTTTGCTGATAACATGATTCCTTGATCTTTGATGATTTGGGTGAATTGGGCCAGCAGTGCCTTGTGGGCTTCATTGTCTTTTGAGAACAGTAATATATTATCAATGTAAATAAGAGTGGAGTGTAAGATGGGCTCAAAGATTTTGGTCATAGTCTTTTGAAAAAGGGATGGGGCTACTTTGAGTCCAAATGGCATTATTGTCCATTGATATTGGGCTTCAGGGATACAGAATGCTGTTTTGTATCGATCCTTAGGGTGGAGCCCAATTTGCCAAAAACCAGCCTTTAGATCAAACTTGCTGAATATTTTTGCTCCACTTAACCTCTGTGTAGTAACTGAGATTTTTGGTAAAGGAAACTTGTCATCTTTTAAGAAGACATTAAGTGGCTTATAATCAATTACAAGCCTCTTTTTTCCTCTGTTTTGTTCAGCCCTTTTTCAACATAGAATGCTTGACATGCCCAGTTAGAATTGGTCGGTTCAATGAGTGCTTGAACAAGAAGGGCTGCACATTCAGCTCTTGCCAACTTTAGATCTTCAGGGTTCATTCCTGAATGCGTAGCCTTTGTTGGGTTGATGTCTTCATTCTTTTTGAAAGGGAGACGAACATAGAATTCTGGATTCTTCCACAAAGGTGCAAGATGATTGAATAGGTCATGACTGTCACAACAAGCACTAAGTAGTAGTTGTTGGATCTCTCTATATTCTTCTGGAGCTTCTTGGATTTCAAAAATGCTTTGCATCCCCGCAAAAGGCAAAAACTGCCCTTTGTAAGTTAGGCCAGTGGGTTTGATATGCAATCCATGAGTTTGGAAGAATGCATCAAAGCCAAATAGAACATCTTTATCTGGGAGATAGCTTCCCAGCACCCTGAGCCAAGTGGTCTGGCCTGCAAAAAATCTCCAAACCAATGAGTTTTTTGGAAATAAGGTTGATGGTGAAGATTTCACTGTTAGCTGTAGTGAACCTTTTAGAAAAGGGTGCCCAGATATCTTTTGGCAAAACATGTGGTCTTAGGACAGTGGCGCAAGATCCAGTATCCATCAATGCAACAGCCTTTGTTGGTTGGTCATAGACGGATGTCTTGACTTTTAAATCGAAATGAGGACGAGGAGTACCATCAATCTGTTTCATTCCTAAGGATCTAAGGTATCCGAGTTCTTCTTCTAGGAAATTTGATCCTTTAGGAATTTTTGTAGTAATGGAGGCTATGGGTGGTGCAAAGGAGGATATAGAAAAAATTGATCTCTTTGGTGGGAGGTCTTCTTCTGAATCAGAATCTTGAAAAACATATTCAGTTTCTCCATCTTTAACTTCTTGTTCTTCAAGTACTGATTCAAGATCTTCTTCGTCTACAATGAAAGCCGCATCCATTAAGACTGAAGCATTTTTATCTCCTTTTTTGTCTTTTGGGGACATGACTTAGCAAAATGTCCTTTTTTTCTGCAGATGAAACATCTGTTTGACTTAGTTTAGGGCTTTCTTCTCTTGAAATAACGGTATTTTTGCTTCCTTCTTCCCCTTCTAAATGCCTTTTGATGAAATACTTTGGTTGGTGATTGCCAATGGGTCTTTTTCTTTGGCTTGCATTCACACGTGCTTGGATCTTTGCATTTGATCTTCAAATAAGATTTATTGCATGCTCCTTTGAGTTTGCTCGAATTTTTGCTGAGCTGTTTGAACATCTGTTGTTGTTCACACAGTTTGTCAAGAGCGACTAGAGCCAGTTGGTATATTTCTCCAATGGTAGTGGTAGCCACTTCTTTGCGAAGAGCCATCATCATTCGGTGTAGCTCTGGCTGGAGTTCATCTGGCAAGGATGCAATAAAGACTTGTTTAAGTGGCGGATTATTATTTCCTCCAAGAGGATAATATTTAGCAGACATCTTTTTGTAGTGTTTCTCCAAGTCTTTTCTGTTGAGTGAACAACACTTCATCTCAAAATATTCTTGAGAATTCCTCTTCTGAATGATCGTAATGTCTCCCAAGAATTCTTGATGTATTATTCCTAGAAATTGTGAAGAGGTACCATTGATGAGCTGGAGTCTTTCATACTCAGAAAGGTTATTCGCCCATTCCCGGAGGTTGCCAGTCATCCGATTTATGAAGTCTGCAAGGACTTGTCTGCTTGTGAGATTTGGGTTGGCCATGTTGGTCTCGATCCAAGCACTAAATTCATTTAACCTTTCTCTGTACCTTGCTGGTGGGATATCATAAAAGGTGAACCATTTGTTGGAAGTTTTAACTTCAAAGGACCCTGTCTGTGTATGGCTAGATGAAGCTGTTGGTTCATCCCTTTCAGAGGTTATTTCTTCCTCTTCTTCTTCTTCTACAGGGTTGACCATGGCTATTGCCGAAAGGTCTGCTTTGTAGTCTTCTTCAGACCAATCATCTGTCTCTTCTCCGGTTTCAGTAGTCCCTTCCTCAAATTCTTCAGTGATTTCTTCGCTGTGTGATCGATTGTCTAAGGAGATCATATTAATTGATCGTCCTGGGGCTGGCGATCCTTCTTTGATGCCTTTATTTTTTGTAGGGACATTTTCATCTCTGAAAAAATTTCCTGGTTTCCAAGGAGGATGAGGCTTGGGTTGGCAAGAAGGCTGAGACTGGGATGAACAATTCCGTCCTTGGGGGGAGATGAATTTTTTGGTATTTGCTTGTCTGGCTAAATGGTAGGTGGACTTAAAAATAGAATCATAGTCTGGGGTTTCTGGTGGTGAATATGTTGAAGGGAACAGGACAGGTGAATATGAAGGATATGGTTTAGGATACATGGATAGTGGGTCTATAGCCAGTGCTTGGGGTACAGCTGCTTTGCTTTTGTCCATCTCAATTTGTCGAAGTTGAGCCTTGACTTGATCTAGTTCCCTATTTTTCTTGTGGAATTCTGGGCCAAAGTACCTACTGTCAATATAGGTCTTGAGTTATTGGTCAAGTTGAAAAGCTTGCGCAGATAGTCGCTTTCTGAGTTCAGCAACCTGTTCTGCCATAGAGCCTATTTATACTGAGAGACCTTCAGTTTTTTCTACTAGAGCATCAAGGGTGTGATCAATTCGGAGTAAGACTTTATTTTGGCTGACTGCATTATCTGTATGCCAATTAAGTACTTTCTCCTGAGAAGTTGTTGCTTGATGTCCATGTAGAGTAATTCCTTGAGGAATCACATAAGGTCTTCTAGTGATTTTCTTTTCATCAGTCTGAGTCACTAGAGGTAGAAATTCTTCTTCATAAGATTTGAGAGTGGCAATGAATGGGATAGTATTGACTGACTGATAAAGATAATTCATAGAGCCTTTTTTGGACAATCTTGTCTTTTTGAGCATTGGTCTCCTTTTGGCCATCGGAGCTGCTTTATCATCATCAGGAGGCTTCGGTCTTTTGAAGGAGCATGGGCCTGTAATAACTTCTTTTTCTTGTTCTTTCGTCTTTTAGCATAATCCTCATCATCAGTGTCACTCCATTGGTTGGCACAATCACAATCAGAATCACACATAGAGGGATCAACATCCCAAATGAAGTGGCCATTTATATGAGAAACATAAACATATTTTCTGTTCTCATAAAAGTGCACCGGTGGATCATTCTGATCATGAGTTGTCTGTACATGAACAGGAGAGATCATATTGATCCTTCTGAAGGATGGTCCTTTTAGTGAAGTTTGTTTGATAATTCTAGGTCTCTGAAAAACAGTGGTCACCGTTCCATCACTATTATGCGTAATAGTTGGTGGTGTTGTAGTGTGAACATCAACCTGTTCTTTCGGGAAAGCTCTCTCATAATCAGTAATCCATTCCAATGGAATGATAGAAGAAAGTTCATCAGTGGTAATTATTCTTGGAATGTTTACGATTGCTGGTCCTCTTGCATTATCTGTGAACATGAATAATGCTTCTCCTGTAGTGTTCGGGAGATTGAGGTCAAGAGCATGATCTTGAACTCTATAGAGGACTTGATGGTGCAAAGTGGCTTGTTCAGCATTAGAATCCTGGGTTACTCCAACTAACTGAATCTGGATCTTTAACCTTTGACATATCGTTGGATCTGAGAGTCTCATGGTGAAATTAGGTGCAATAGTGAGGATGACACTTTCGTTTGAGAGTGTAGTTACTAATGCTCATATCAATGCATGTTGGTATTCTTTGAAAGTGGTATCTAAAAGAGTAACTTTGGCTGTTACAGGAAGGGATCTTCTCCTATGAAGAGTGAGAATCAGCCTGACTGCTCCTAGATGCAAATGAGTATAGCCCTGATTTTGGTAGTTTTGAATGAGTTCTGGAAGAATCTCCAAGGTTATGTATTGTTCAGCAGTAGTGGCTTTTAGACCACACTGTTGTAGATGGGAGGATTGGATGACTTTTTTGGGAGGAGGAGAAGGGTTTCTATGGATAAGATGGCGAATGGAAGTGAAGGATGATTTCTTTTGTCTTTGGTAGAAAGAATAGGGACTTATGAGAGGGTATTCAGTGGCTGGGGTTCGGAAATTTTCAGGAACATGGTTGAATTCTACTAACTGATCAATTTTGTTGCCAAGAGTTTTCTTTAAATTAGCGGGTAATCGGTCTATACTCAGAGATGTAGAATGATGGATGGATTGTGAAGAGCTTGATAAGTTTGTAGGGTTCATGTTTAGTGATTCTCTCTTACTTGCTTCTACTAGTAGTACCTTCTTCTTCCTCTACTAAAAAATGTATATAATTAATTTTAAACATTTATTTAAAATTGGAGATGAAAATAGTAAACCCTAGAAAACGACCGCTTATTTCTCTATTCCCAATTCAAAAAAACTTCCAAAAGAGAAATTGGCAAATTGCTGCTGGTGGGTCCAAGAAATAAGAATGTCGGGAAGAGGAATAGAAGGTCACAGTTTACCTTCCCAAGGCCGAAGGGGGAAGGGTCCACGAAGAAGGTGAAGCACGTGTCATGTTTTTGTTGAAGAACCTTAAGTTTGACTCTCAAGATGATTTTCCTGGGGTAAATTGAATCAGACTTCATACTTTCTCTCGTTCCTTTTTTTTCTTTTTTTGCATTTAGCTAATGGTATATTGTTTGGTAATGCATTTATGTTTTTTACAAAAATATCTCTCGTTGAAACAACTTTAATAAGTGCCATTTGGTAAAAAAAAAGTAGGAAAATTATAGGTAACCAACAAAATTTTTAAACAATGTGTAAACAATGTGAATTAATAGGATTAAAAGAGTAAATTTGATTAGTAGCATTAAATTAGAGTGTAATGTATTTTCATTTGATTGGTAGTTGTTCATGTTGTTCAAAATTTTCATTGTTCCCCTAGCATTTCCCTAAAATTAAATCCATACTAACTAATTTTCTATTTTCTTTCAATAAAAAAATAGTTCCTAGTATTCCCCGCTTCCCATTATATTTGATTCTATTTTACATTTCGTAATTGCATTTTACCGATGCAGATCGTGCCAAATCTCACGTTTCGTATGGAAAATATCGCTGCCACTTATCAAAGGGTTAGTAACTCAAGTCTTATATTTATTTTCTTCAAATATACATACATAATTTGTAATTTAAGTTGAATTGAACAATCTATCTATTGCTAATCTAGAAGGAATTTTATTCAGCCGTTGAAATCATTGTCTCTGTTACTTTAAATAATTTTATTTAGCGATTAATTAGTTCAAAACACAGCGATTCTTGACTTGTGACGATTTGTTTAGTAAAATGTTAGGTAACTAAACTAATATATAACTAAACTAATATATATTTTCTCCATAATTAACTTTAACTAATTACTCAGAAAGACAAAAGAACCAGCATTCATTTTTCAAGTTGGCTACCAATTACATGCTTTGATGATGTATATTTATTTATGGGGCACTCTACTGTACAAATTGAAATAGTATAAAGAGAGTATAAATTCTTTTTATAGTTATTTTTTATTATTTTATTATTATTCAAAATGTGGGTCCTATCTTTAGCAATATCTCTTTCATCCTATTAAAGGAAAAATCTGTAAACTTACATCTTTATCATATAATTCACATTTATTTATTTATTGAATGTTCAGCCATTTGACCTAATTCTTTCAAGTGGTCTTCATGCTACCGGGCTTATACGCCACATCTATGTTGACTTTGGACCCAGAGGATTCTATGAGCTGAGTCCTAACAGTGAGCCAATAACTAGACACCTAACTTTTGAGCGCTTGCTGGGTAAAGTAGTTGTTTTGCTTTTTACATAGCATCTTCATTTTTAATTCATTTCTGTCTCTCTCACCCTTGGACTTGCGACTTGTAACTTCCTTTGTGCATTGGTCTTGTTAAATAGAAGTTATGAATAAAACGATGATTAACTCCTCGTTTCAAAATATTATTTTGGATTGGTCGAGTGATTAGTTCACTCGTCCATTTAAATAAGTGTTGGAAATTTGAATTTCATCTTGTATATATGCAGTAATTTATTGCTAGCGCTAGAGCTTTAAATAGAGTTCAAATTATTACTTGATTTATCATATTAGGAAATACTATGAACAAAAAAAATCTCATTTTAAAAGAATTTTTTACCTCATGATATGTGGTATTTCTGGCTGCAAGAGCCTAAGGGTTGTTTGTTTGGAGAAAAATAGAAAGAAGAAAAAGAGAAGGAAGGAAAATTTCAATTTTTTTATTTGTCTGAAAAAAATTTAGAAAAAAAAATAGATAGTTTAAAAGAGTATGTTGAATTTATTACAAAAATTTTTCTTCTAAATTTGGATGGAAAATGAGTCTAAAAATTTAAAGTGATAATGACAAAATTGACTTCTCCATATTATCCTTACAAACAAATAAGTTGGTTTCTTCTCCAAAACTTATTGATATATTTAATTTTATAATGATGATTGATTGTATTAATATATCAATTTAACTTTATTTATTTTAAATTAAGAAATAAATTTATATAAATAGAATATTCTTTTTTTATAATATAAAAACAAAAATATTATTTAATACTAATAATATACTTTTTTCCCTTTAGTTTTCTAATAAAACAAAAAAAAATTATTCTTTCTTTTTTTTCTTTTCTTATTTTTCTGTCATTCAAATATATAAAATAAAAATAAAAAACTATCCAAATTCTTTTTTTTTATTTCCTTCCTTTTTGCTACTATTTTTTCCTCCAAACAAAGCGATTTTGCTTAATTAAATGTGTGCTACATACATATTATACTTACATGTGTTTAGGTGAGTTATTCCAAACTGGAACAATAGTGAATCCTACGACCAATGAATTGATCTGGCGAAAAATTAATGACTTCTCAACTATACTCCAGGATTTACCTGCTAATACTCGAAAAATAGGTAAGTCAAGTTTGATGGAATATTTTTGGCAATTCATTATTGTTTGATAGTATCTCCTTAACTGCTACATTATTATCTGACTCAGGTTGTATGACTGGTGATGGTTCCCAAGGTTTAATGAACCTTCAAGACTACATCACAAATGCTCCTAGTGAATGGATTTATTTTTTTGTGGTGCGTCGCAAATTTCCAATCAAGAAATGGAAGAGTATGTTGATGATTCCGTTAAAGGTAACATTAATTGTAACCTTGCTATTTTTAGTTTTAAAGAGTTACTCTTAATTCTCACATTTTATCTTACTAACACCAATGATACAATGGATTGGTAGTAACAAATATATTACAAGTATGCTAACAACATTATCCCCTTTTGTGAGACAATGTTATTATAAGTATTAATTTTGAAGAAGATTTTGTGAATTGTGATCACTCCATTCTAATCACATGAAAATTGGAGGAATAATATATATATTTTTCATGATTGTAACACAAGTGTCTTGACTTTAGTCTACTGAGTAGGTTTCTTGTATTAACTTGTTAAGTTATAAAGATAGTTAAAATTCTCTATTTTACTTTTTTTATTTTATTTTAAAATTTGTTACTTTTATTTGATAAATTGCAGTTTCTGAATATGACCTGGTTGCTGAACAGTGTGTTGCTCGTGTTATCAATGCGATGGAAGCTAAATTGGGTATTCTGTGAAACTAATATTTGCGTTTTGCAAAGTAAAGGATGCCTTACAAACTCCTATTCTGAATTACAAACCATTTACATTTTGTTAATAGTTGCATCGTAAAAATTTTAGCACCATGTGCGAATGTGATACTCTTGGACCATACTATTTCTCATGGAAATACTATGCTTGCTGGCATATCTTTTTTAGAAACTCCTTACCATTTGTTCACTTGGTATTCCTTGCCAATGAACCAATAAAATAATTCCAGAATCAATAATTAATACAGAGAGTCACAATAATAAGCAATAACATCAAATAAGAAGAATTAATAGAAATATGTGTGAATTATATATACGGTGAAGAGAAGAAAATGATTTTCTTTTTTGAGTAAAAGAGACTCCTAAAAAATATATGATATTTTCTGCATGCCTTTTGTGACTCCATTTTCTTGATATATATGTCTCTCTCCACTAGGTGGTTACATATCTAACTTTTGCTATTGTCTCAAGCATTATTCTCCTGCTATGCATTTCTTCACACTTCGTAGTCCTTCATTCAAACTAGTTGCCTCCTTTTCTTTTTGTTTTTCTGCTGCAAACTTGAATTACTTAGCCCAATCAACCCTTCATCATCTATAGTCTCTTCTATTGGGTCAGGATTGGTACTTGAGCTCGTATCAATTACTCCCACCGTAACAATGACCTTGTCCTTAAGATCTTCATTAGGATATAGCCTTTGAAGGCTTGAAGCTCATCCCAGCTAACCCAAGTCGCCTCTTCTCGGGGAGTACTGACAACGGCCAAATTGCATAGGTTAGGAATCTCTCATCAAAATAGAATTGGCATTGTAAGTATAGTCCTAACATGATAATTTGACCATCAATCAAATAAAAAGGATGTCATAATCTCATCAAAATAACCGGGAGTTTGAATTCTTGGGTCATCCTTCGTAGGAATTGCAATGAAGTGTCATATTATTGGTTATGAAAGAGAGCATGGGATTTGTGAATAAGAGAGAGCAAGTAAATGTAAATAGCAAGGAAGTAACTTAACATGCAAGTAATTGAAAAGGAAAGCAAGTAGAGGCAATGCAAATGGAAATTAAATGGTAAAAAAGGCTCTTGGTGGGAATTGGGTAATTAGGGCTTGTTATCCTAGTTGTGGATCACAAACATGGTAATTGTGTGTGAATTAATCCTAATTAGTCAACCCTACATCGAGGATAAGTCAACTAGGCATAATTAATCCCAATTCCTAAGTCCTAAGTCAACACTAGTGGGTCACTTAGAGTCAAGGAAAACCATATTAATTAACAACCCACACACAATGTGAAATGGACATCCACCACTCAAGTTCACCCAAACCACACAATTTTCCAACCAATAGTGAGAAAAACTATGCAAAAACCCAACCAAGCATTTTATCAAACACTTGATATGTATGAAAATAAAGCATGGTAAAATGACAAGAAATAATAAATGCTACAACTACCAAGTAAGAAAAATAAAGATAGCAACTCAATAAAGCAATAAATGGCATGAAACATAAAATTGCATTAAATATAAATCAAAATAACAAGAGTGTGCTTAAACATAAAAGGCAACAAAAATGAGAAATTAACAAGATAAGCTAAGGAAATTAAAACAAGAAAACAAGGAAAAGTAGAAGGAACTAGATTAAAACAAGAATTAAAAAGGAAAATTACAAGAAAAGTAAACTAAAAATCCTAGGTTCTAGAGAGACGGGGGAGCTTTTCTCTCTAGAAAAATGAACTACATTATGCTAAAACTAAACCCTAAGTTCTCCCCCTTCATCCTTCTTCCAATTGGCTTGAAATAACTTCAGAAATGAGTTGGATTGGGCTTTAGAAGCCTAGAAATTGCTGGGGGCGATTTGCCATGAATGACCCCACGTGCATGCAATCATGCGTACGCACAATTGCGCAAAATTTCCATCATGCATACGCACGACATTTGGTGCGTACGCATCCTTGCACGAGGTTCGCACCTTTGCAGCAGCTTCCAAACTTCATTTCCTTCATGATTTCTCCCCTTTTGGATGCTCTTTCTTCACTTCTTCAACCCAACTTGCCTTGAAAATTTTGAAATCACTTGGCAAATACATCAAGGCACCAAATGGGATCAAAGTGAATAAAATTTAGCAATAAAAAGGCCTAAAGAGCATGTTTTCACTTTCAAGCATAAATTAGGAAGACATCATGAAACTATGCTATCTCAATGGATAAATACAAGAAAAGTCAATGAAGTCCACCTAATTAAAGCAAATAAATACCATGAATTGTGGATTCATCAAGTACCTTGCCACTCCACTAAGACCTATACTTCTTTGGTATTATCATTGAGTCGTATGATGCGACTATCGATAATCGTGGCGTGGTATGAATGGGAGTGTCAGCAGAAGGTCATGAATGGTAATAACAGGGATATGTGCACCCTTAAACTCTTTCAGCAAGGACACATGGAAAATCGGGTGAATGGCACTTTCAATCCTTCTGGCAATTCGAGCTTATATGCGACTACTTCAACCTTCTGTAGCACCTTAAAAGAACTATAATACCTCAAAAATATTTTCATGACAGTGAGAGTCAGCCTTTCTTTTCTTGTGTTCTTACACCCTCTACAACTTATACCCAAGCTCCCTATACAAAGCTTCCCGCACACGCAACAAATCGTCAACATCTTGAATAGGAGATGTGTGGCCTATATATCCCAGAATAGTGCGGGTAGCAATCCCATACAGAGCCTCAAGTGGAGACTTTTCAATAGTATAGTGGAAAGAATTATTATAGCAATAGTCAATCCAAGTGAGGTATGCAAACCACTTATTTGGATAGGAATGTGTGAATACTTGCAAATATTGTACTAGAGTCTTGTTAACAAACTCCGTCTGTCCATCCGTTTATGAATGATATGCTGTGATATACAACATCTTGGTACAACAATTTTGAAATAAATTCTTCCAAAAACGACTCAGAAAGAGTAGATCACGATCAGAAACTATGGTAGCAGGAAAGCCATGAAATTGGACCACTATGTTGATGAACTTTTGAGCTATCACTTTTGCTATGAAATTGGTTTTCAAGGGAGCTATGCGAACTGTATTAGTAAACCGATCAACTACTACGAGTAGTGCAGTGAAGCCGGATAAGTTCGGCAATTTGGTGATGAAGTCCATACTCAAATCATCCCAAGATCGTGCAGGTATGGGAAGTGGTTGGAGCAATCCTTGAGGTTTAACAGTGATAGATTTGGTGCTCTGGCAGTTCACACGATGATCAATGAAGCGTATCACGTCTTGACGCATACCCAGCCAGAAAAACAACTCTCCCAATGCTTTGAAAGTCTTTAAGATACCTATGTGACCCGTAGTTACAACACAATGAAAGTGATGGAGGAGGAGGTCCCTTAAATTGGCAAACTCGGGTACCCAAATTTTTTCCTTATACAAGAGTAATCCATCATAAAAGTTGTAATCCGCAACCAACTCCCCTTTTTGTAACCTTTCTTGCATTGTTAACAACTCTTCGGCTTCTTGATTAGCATGGAGAATTGCGAAAATAATGGATGACTGAAGAGCTGTGAAAGCTTGGAAGTAAAATTTCTCACCCTCTTCAACTTGTCTTGATAAGGCATCAGCCGCCTTGTTAAATTTTCCTGGCTGAAATTTAATGTCAAAGTTATACCCAAGTAAGAAAGGTAGTGCTGCTATTCTAAGGTTAGGATCACTTGTGTTAAGAGCTCCCGAAGTCCCTGGTGGTGAGTCTTAATGGTAATTTTTTGTCCCAAAAGGTAGTATCGCCACTTGGCCACTGCCTAAGTCACTGCATATAATTCCTTTACATAAGCTGAGGCATGTGCTAACCAAACCCAAGCTTCTTACTAAAATAAGCCACAGGCGGATGACTCTCCTGCGACAAAACTACTCTGACACCTATACTGGATGCGGCCGACTCAACCATAAATGGCTTTGAGAAATCCAGAAGTGCAAGAACCAGTGTCTGGGTCATAAGTTTCTTTAATTGGACAAAGGCTTGGTCTGCTTCCAATGTCCAGTGAAAAGCATTCTTCTTCAACAACTTGGTCAAGGGAAAAGCCAGCTGAGCATAATTCGCCACAAATTTCTGGTAGTAACCAGTTATCCCGAGGAATCCCTGAAGTTGTTTTACTGTTTTGGAAACCGGCCACGCAAGAATTGATTCTATTTTTGTGGGGTCTACCTAAACTCCAGCCTGTTATAACATGCCCCAAGTACTCAACTTGTTGCTGGAAGAATGAGCACTTGGATCTTTTTGCAAAAAATTGATTATCACGCAAAACTTGCAATGCTTAACTCAAGTGCATCATGTGCTCCTCCTTTGATCTACTGTATACCAGGATATCATAAAAAAATACCGCAATAAAGCGCCTTAAGTAAGGCTAAAAATTTTGATTCATCGTCGCTTGGAAGGTGGAAGGAGAATTTATGAGCCTAAACGGCATCATGACGAATTCATAGTGACTAATATGTGTCTGAAAAGCTGTCTTCTTTATGTCTTCCTCCCGCATTCTTATTTGATGGTAACCACACCTCAGATCTATTTTAGAAAAATAAATAGTCCCATGCAATTCATCCAATATTTCATCTATGGTTGGTATTGGAAAATTATCTGTTACCATTATAGCGTTCAAAACTCGGTAGTCAACGCAAAATCTTTAGCCTCCATCCTTCTTTTTTACTAGCAAGACCGGACTTGAGAAGGCACTCTGGCTATCCCTAATGACCCCCGCCTATAGCATCTCATCAACAAGTATTTCTATCTCTACTTTCTGAAAGTGGGGCTATCTATACAGTCTAATACTCATCGGCGCATTCTCAGGTACTAAATGAATAGAGTGATCCATCATACTTGGCGATGACAACTGTATTGTCTCCTCAAAGACCCCTGAGAAGTTTTCGAGTATTTGATGAACTTTATCATCATCAGCCGTAAGCTCCTCTTTATTGTTTCTAGAATCAACAGCCTCTAAGTGGAATAGTGACGCAATAGCTTTGCTCTCCTGTAATTTCCTCAGTTCTCTACAGTTGAGGCTACTTTCCTTTAACAACCTCTCACCTTTGAAAATCACTCAATTTCCAGAGATCTTAAACTTCATAAACAATTCTATGTAATTTATTTAAAAGGTGCCAAGCCTCATTATCCAGTGCACACTTAGAACCACGTCATCTCCTTTCAAATCCAAAACATACGCATCCACCGCAAAGTCATACCCTTGCACCGAGAGAGCTAACCCCACGCATTTTGCCCCACAATGGATGAAATCCTCATTACCTAACATCACTTGCAAGGTCGGAGTTGGTGTGAGAGGAACATTCAACTTTCGAGCCACCGAACCCTTCACAAAGTTATGAGTGCTGTCTCCATCAATCAAAATCAACAAAGGACGATTCCCATGAGTGCCTCGGACGCAGAGGGTTTTTGGGTGGAACTCCCCTTCTAGGGCGTTGAGTCTTATTCTCGGAGTCAAACACTCATCATTATTCCCTTCATCTTCAGAATCAGAACCAGCGTCGCTGGCCTCTCCCTGCACCTTCTCTTGTAACAAGTCGTGGAGTTCATCTTCACCCACCAAGAGTTGGTAAGCGGCTTTACAATGGTGGTCTGGCGCATATTTTTTGTTACAATAGTAGCACAACCCTTTTTATCTTCTCTAGTGGATATCAGCGGTGGTAAGTTTCTTGAATGGAGTGAGGATCATCTTGGGTGAAGGAGAAGAAGCTTGCAATACGATTGATGCAGAAGCGGCATGAGTGGAATTCTGTGTTGTAGTTATTGGGTTGGGGCTAATCGGGTTTGGGGTCGTGTTGGGGACAAATTGGGTCGGAGCAGCGACTGACGGGTTGTATCGGGTTACATTGCTCTTAGATTTGTCCAGGGTCATTGCATGTTTTTGTTCATGCATTTTAGCAATGGATACAACTTGGATATATGAGCTGGGCTGGGCCAGTAACAATTCACACTTCAAATTCTCTTGAAGTCCAACAATGAAGAGGGCTATGATCGACTCCTCACTCAGTCCAGTCACATGGTTGTTGAGCTCCTCAAGCTGACATTGGTATTCTTCTATAGATCCTCCTTTCTTCAGCTCTTTGAGGGTGGTGCGGTGGTCATAGTAGACGCTCTTAGCAAAACGAGAATTTAGGGCGTCAAGAAAGGTCTCCCAAGTGTAAGCGATGTTATTGTTGACTCTCCAACAGTACCATCCATATGCAACTCTGACGAGATGGAAGGAAAGTACACAGATTCTCTACTTAACGGGAATGTCAAAAGTTTCAAGATACCAACGAGCTTTGAAGATCCAGTCTTCTATCCTCTCTCCATCAAACTTAGGCAAGTCAGCCACCTTCAACTTGTGTGGCCAGTGCTGTTCCTACTCGGGCTTGGTGAGCCCAAACTAGAACCAATCACTGATTCCTCCCTTGGATGAATCTGATAATCACTCTTAGTATTCAACTTTATATTCTCGCAGAGAAGTTTCTCAATGGTGGTAAGCTAGGATTGTGTCTCCGCAATGTGCTTATTAGCCTCAATAAGCCCCCAACTCAATATCGTAACTTCGTACTTGTTAGAGAGAGTGAGCTCTTCCAACCGATTTAGGCGAGTTCCTTCCGCCATCGTTGACCTCTCAGTGAAAGCACCAATTGGTACTCCACTTGGTACTCCTTGACAATGAACCAATAAAATAATTCCATAATCAACAATTAACACAGAGAATCACAGTAATAAGCAATAACATCAAATAAGAAGAATTAATAGAAATATGTGTGAATTATATGTACGGTGAAGATAAGACAATGATTTTGTTTTTGAGTAATGGAGACTCCTTAAGGATATATGATATTTTTTGCATGCCTTTTGTGACTCCATTTCCTGCTATATATGACTCTCTCCACTAGATGGTCACATAACTAACTTTTATTATTATCTCAAGCATTATTCTCCTGCTACGCATTCCTTCACGTTTTGTAGTCCTTCATCCAAAATGGATGCATCCTTTTCCTTTTGTTCTTCTACTACGGACTTGAATTACTCGATCCAATCATCCCTTCATCATCCACAGTCTCCTCCATTAGACCAGGATTGGTACTTGGGCTCGTATCATTAGTACTCTTAGATTTTATTTCACGGTGTCAAAATTATTTTTTACATTTTAAACGTTCTATATAAGTTTTATAATTTTTACAATATTATTCTATTGTTAATTCTGTTAACAATTCTATAATAGATGTATACACGTAAATGTTATAATTTATTGTGAAAAACTAATATTATACTACCATTAATAAAATAATAAATAAATAAATAACACTAGCACATGAGATTTTTTTAAATAAATAAATTGAATATTTTATTTATCGAAATAAAAAATTTGGAGATTTTTTCACGAAATATGTCGCTTTCTTATCTCGTTTACAGTGTAAACGAGATACAGTCAAACAAAAATAAAGCGTATATATCGTTTACAGTGTAAACGAGATAAGTGTTATCTTATTTTGTTTACACTGTAAATGAAATAAAAAAAGAAATTATGATGTTGACATTGTAAACGAGATACGTAAAGACAAATTTTCAACAGCTAAAAAAGGATGTGCAACCTTTTGTATTCTCCACAAACTTTTTACTACTTCTTTTCTACCTATTTCTTCCAAAAATAAGCCAAAATATCTAGTAATAGTGGATACTTAGTTGTAAGTGTCTATCCGAATTGCCTTATAAGAAATAGTGATAATAGGGTGACATTTGAGTCTGAAAATCCCATTCTGTTATGTACCCGGCCTGTGAGTTTATTGTCCGAATTGAAGAGTCTGATATTGGGTAACGTCGGTGGTAGAAGGAGAAAAGAGATCGAAAGGTGGGGTACGGTTGCTAGCACCGGTAGAAAATTGAGTTTTTTTGGTGTCATCTATTTTGGCTGCATAGCAACGAGCATGCACGCCTGATGTTTGATATCTATAGTAGCATCATAGCGGAGCAAGTGATGGAACTTTCTGCGGAGGTTGGCGATGTCGGTGGCGGTGGATCTGGCTTGTCAGACTTCACCCAAGACGACCCACCTCTCGCACACCACCGATTCATGTGGCTAGTCCAGTGAAAGACATGGACGTCAATGGTGAGGACTCCAATGGGGAGTATGTTGCGGATAACAATGAGAGTTGTTCCTTCGAGGATGATGATGAGGAGGAGTTTGTACTGGAGAGCCCAGTTGAGGCATTACGTAGGTATCTTCTGCCTCCCTTGCATCCAATTCTGACCTTGTCATTTGGTCACTATGGTATGTTGGACCTAGACGCGATGCAAGAGAAGAATCTATTTTTCAACACGGGTGAAGAAGATTACAACTTGGACGGTGGTGTGGAGTTTAGGGTTGGCCACAAATTCAAAAAATACAGATGTAGTAATGCAAGGGTGTGAAGAATTACAGCATTCGCAGAAGTGCTAAATACTGAGTAGTAGAGTCGAATCGATTAAAGTACATGTGTTTAGCACCTACTATGTTGCAAGACTATCGACAATTAGACAACAGTCTCATCTGTCGTGTTATCCTCCTGTTGATACAATCCAACCTGTCTGTCAGTATCTTTGTCTTGCAAGGTGCAATTAGGCAAAGCTATCACTTCGAACCTTCATCTAGAAAGGTTTGGATGGCAAAGCAAAAGGCGATTGTACAGATATAATGTGACTGGGAGGAGTCATACAATAAGGTGTTGAGGTTGCTACAAGCGTTGCAGAGTTGGTCCCGGAACGATGTGTGAGATCAATGTTGTACCGTACTATGATGGGCACCTCATGATGCGTGATTGCAGCATGTTTGGCAAGGTATTTTGGGCCTTCCCTCCCTGAGTTAAGGCTTTCAAGCATTGCAAGCCATTCGCCTCCGTCGATAATACGCATCTCTATGGAAAATATGGTGGTATTTTGTTTATTGTAGTGGAACAAGATGGTAACAGCAATATCCTTCCTATAGCCTTTGTAATTGTTGAGTCTGAGACGACAGAATCATGGTCTTTCTTTCTTACCAATCTGAGGACAGACATCACCACACAGGAAGTCCTGTTAATTATTTTTGATAGATCTCAAGTGATCAAGGATGCATTGAGAGCTGAGGACATACATTGGATGACATCTTCCTAGAGCGTTTCATACTTATTGTGTCCGGCACATGGCAGCGAACTTCATGTCTCGTTTCAAGTCTCCTGAGGGAAAAAGATATCTCATAAATGCTGCTTATAGTCCAAGCAAGGCTGGGTATGAGTGGTACATGGATGCGTTGTTGTTGTTGTCGCAGGAGATAGCAGATTGGGCTGGTAGATTCAACAAAGAGATCTAGCTACAACACTGTGATGGTGGTCACCAGTTTAGACATATGATGACGAACCTCTCTGAGTTCATGAATGTCGTTCTTAAGGGTACACGCTATCTACCGATATCGGTGATCGTGCGATGCACCTAGGAGAGGTTGCAGCAGTTGTTCGTGAAGAAGGGACGGGAGGCACATGCACAGCTAGTAGCGGGTAATCAGTTTTTACAATGGTTGATAGCTGCTATTGAGAAGAACAGAGAGGGAATCTCGAAGATGCGCACCACTCACTGCGATAGACAGGCATCTGTGTTTGTGGTTGATGAGTTGGAGCCTTTTGAGGGTTGGTCGCAGTGGTCGTTCCGTGTCCGCCTGGTGGTGGGTACATGTGACTGTGGCCTTTTCCAGTCACTCCATTTTCCATATCATCATGCGTTGGCCACCTGTGCTGCCGCAAGTATCAAATGGGGTCTATACGTCCATCTAGTGTACACGCAGCAGGCTGTGTTCAAGGTGTACCAATCAGAGTTTCCGCCGATACCGGATGAGAAGCTTTGGCTAGAGTTGTATGGGACACGCCTTCGACCTAACCCTGCCATGCGCAGGAAGTCCACTGGCAGACCTATTTCTACCAGGTTTCGTAATAAGATGGATGAGAGTGAGTCCCAAGAGAAAACGTGCAGTCTATGCAGGTAAACCGGTCATACCCGAAGAGGTTGTCCAAACTAATAGACAGGCGAGGCTTAGTTTACGGTTATTACTTTGCTTGTGTTTGGTTTAGGGTTTATGTTTGCGTAGTTCATGTGTTTATGTGGTACAAGTTAAGGTTAAGTTTGTGTTATTTTCACTCATCATGTTTTGTACTCCAAATTTGCACGATTAAAGTTACCATTTGTAATCCGCTTATTACATTGAATTGTAAATATTACAGTACAAATCATAACCATGTTGACATGAAACATGCACAATACGAGTAGTATATAACATAACAATTAACTCAAACTACAATTACTGATAGTTTATCAAAATACATCAAAATATAACTACTGTTCCAGAATAACACTGCTGATTATATTAATCTAAATACATCAAAATACATCAATGGTAAAGAGAATGTAACAGCATACAACAATAACTATCCGATGTCATCGACGGTGATCAGTATGGAAATGACGTTGATGGCCGGTGCCACACAGTGGAGGCTGCGCCTGTCGCTGAGATGCATATATATAGGCATCCTCTTCTCTTATCTCGTTTATAGTGTAAACAAAATAAGATAACACGTATTTTGTTTACACTGTAAATGAGATAAGAGCATTACACAACACGTGTATAAACGTGATATCGTCATGTCGTCTCGTGTTTTATCTCGTTTACACGATAAACGAGATAAGAGAAGTGACGCATATTAGTGAAAAAGCTCCGAACTGTTTATTTTGGTCAATAAAATATTTATTTTATTTATTTAAAAAAAATTTCTGACACATAAGAGACTGAAATGTGATTAGAATTTTGTATTTACTTGTATTATTAATGGGTTACTCTATGGTACAGATGTAAATTGGTACAGATTTACAGATATTCTCTTTGCATGAATATGAGATCGACACCTGGCTGTTTAGTTGTAGGGCTTGTCTCCTGCTTTATCTTATGGGTAGCTGAGCTAGTTAGCTAAAATTGCTTTGGTATAATGTTGGCTGGTGGACCTGTTGAAGTGGGCTTCGGTAGTAGTGGATTGGGTTTCAAAAAAGACCAGATTTTTTTTATTTTGTGAATGGGAGAAAAAAAAGTGAAGCGCAGCACCAGTATCCATGGAGGGTGAAGTATTGATGAAGATCTTCTCCCCAAAAACGAAACTCTAGGTTGCAGGGAGAGGGATACAGCCGCCGTCGTGGTGCCGTGGCGGAGGTTCACGTCTGGAAACCGACTCCAATCGAAGTCACAGATTCATCTCGTAGCCCGTGTTGCCTGCGTCTGCCGTCCACGCTTCCGCTGCCGGCACGATCGGAAGTTGCTGCTGTTCTGGTTTGGTCCTCATCGCAGGTATGAATTTCATTGTTTTTTCTCTGTTTGATTTTATAGTATTCAAAATGATGTCTTGCTTTAGAGGTTTGGAGCATTGGGTAAATTGAATTGAATTGAATTGAATGTATAAATTTCTTTTGAATTTTCCTTTCAATGTTTCTGATTTTGAAACTCGCTTAGGAGCATGAGTAGTTGCTTTATCTTTCTCTGTATTTGTCAACTTTGCTTTTCTATTCACACCACTTTCAATGAGACTTTTGTGCCGACTTTTCTTGAACATTTTACTTCCTTTTTACTTTCCTGCATTTGAATGCTTACTCTCGACTAACCTTAAGCCATGGTTGCTGGTAGTAATAGACTTATAAGGTTCATTTTCACTTGGTAAGTCTGACTCAAATTTCTTATCCCTCTTTCTCTTTTTATGTTTAACGTTAAACTCTTCCTTCCATATTTAGTTGCTTCCACATCCTTATCTTGTTTGATGATGAAAATAATGGTGTCTTGCTTGCAGTTGTCAGAAAAATCACTACAAACACCAGCTGATGTTGTTGAACAAGGTGAAGTTGTCTGCCAGGAAATACATGCTGCGACACGATTTGCGTTCGACTAAATCGGATACCTTAACTACCCAACATTAAGATATCAGGAAGAAATTCAACCTACTATGACATCACTTTACAAGCATGGTCTCTTCTACTATTATTGTGGCATCAATTTAGAGAGTGTACAAAATATTTTAAAATTATTGCTTCTTTTCTTGTGGTAGTAACATAGCTACATTTTGATATTTTTCTCGTAATTTAAGCATTCCATTATAATTTGGGACAACGGATTGGTTACTCCCTCTCTTATGTGGGAGTAAGTAAAAATATTTATAACTTGAACCCCGCATTTTTATTTTTGAAAAAATTGGTAATTAAAGTTTGTCCCTCTACTTTTTTTATTTTAACATATTCACCTCAAATAGCCTCAATTTTTTATTTCAATTTCTTCAAGAATAACCAAAACTCATTTTGGGAACTCTTTTATTATTGTTCTAACTGAATACAACTTTCAAAAAAAATTACAAATAACGAAGGTTCTAATGCACCATGCATTAACTTAACAGCATATATGACAATCTTTGGCAGTTGCATATTTATTTAACTAGGCTAATTTTTGGCAGTGTCCTTCCTTCCATGTAACATGTAGTCTTTCTTCATTCCCCATGACTGCATGATTAGTGCTGTAAAAGAATAAAACACAAAGAAAAAGAGGTGTGTCACTACATTTCTAACGCTAGAATCCTAATTGACTGTGCATATAAAAGCAAGCTGATGATAATGCTCCAAGAAAGAGCCAATGACAAGGTATGAGTATTGCTTGTGTTTAGAATTAAACAAAAAAAAATGCCTTATATCATTTTGGGCACCTGAGACAAACATCGACTTAAAGGAAAAGACGTCTACTACGTATCATGTATTTCACAGAAACACAATTTTAAACTATGAAAAGTAATAGTTCCAAGAACAAAGTTACATACAAAAGGGAAAAAAAAGCATAACAAATTCTAGTAAATGGTCAAAGTTATACTATTCATTCTTCTTAATGAAAGCACAAGTCTTGACCACATGCTAGTACAGTAACAATTTTAAAAAATGTACATGAATGAATTTCGCATATATATGTAGTCCTTTTTCCAAGAATAATCCTACAAGGACTAGGAAAAAGGATAACGAGTTTATCCCCTTTCAAGCTATATAGAGAAGAGATAAAAATTCAACTCCACCTAGAGAAAGGCCAATCTATAAACAAAACAGTAAATTATATTTTTTACCATTCACAATACAGTTCACATAGTTAAATAACATGTGACGACTTAGGTTAAGACAAATTGATTAATTTTGATTTAAAAGATGAGAAGTGAAGAAGGAAGAGGCATAGAGGAAAATAAAGCCTTTGATTACATCTAATCTAATCCTTAGACAGAGACAACATATTTGAACACTAATTGTGAGGAATTCTAGCTAACTAGGGAAGGATCATATTTTCAAACACTAACTCAATCTTCATCTCCTTGCTTCCATCCCTATAAATTACTAGACATTAACATGATGAATCTTCGGCTCAGAAGTTAGATATAGCAGTGTCTCCATGATAAACTAGAACTAACTGTAATGATTTACCTTCTGATTGAACCAAAAACCTTTCCCACGTAAGACTTAAGTTTGTTCCCACAAAAGTCCTGAAAGAAGTTTAGCCAATAGTTAGAATAAAGGGGTGAAGTAGAGTTGAAATAGAAATACAAAGAAACAATAGCATTAAGATTAAATTCCGCTTGAAGTGGTGTCAAACAAACACAGAATGCATTGTATTTGCTACAAATACATCATTCACATGCTTTTTCAGTTTAATACCGCTTTTATGCCCTTGCACAACTAATTCACCACATTCACACATCATTTGTTTACTCTTCTCTAACAATCTATGAAGATTGAATCAGGCTAGTTAAAAAAGGTATGTTAATATGATCACTGAAACAAATGCAGATCAATATCAAGAAAGTTTATTACAGAACTATTTAGTTTCTTAATCACTAACCATGCTAATTCAGAATGTAACATACAAAAGAGGGGGCATTGAGAAGAGACCTATAATCTATCAAACCTAGATGGAGGCACAAATGAGGTTCATGATTGGATCCACCTCCATCTTTCAATTCATACCCTCTATAATGCAATTCACACTTTGTTAGGAACAGTCCAGGAAAAAAAAAACCACAAACCACATAGATAAGTCCTCAAAATCATAGTTACATTGATACACGATATGTTCCAATACCGATACGCAGCAAGCCAATATGTATAATAATTTATATGAAAAGTATAGTTATGGCGTTCTAGTACACATATAAATTATGAATTAGTATGCAATATGTCAGCTAATTGGCGAATTCATGTAACTATATGCCCAAAATTACTACACTTAACAATTAGCAAAGCATCCAATCGATGTGTGACCTGATCTATAGTCTATACCCTAAAACATACCCTGAACTTGTTTCCGTTGAAGAGTGACTTGTTATTCTGAGCTCTCTGCTCCCGTATCTACACAACCAAAAAGTGATAACAATTAAACAAGGAATCAAATCAAAATAAAGAAGAGTGTGTGATGGACAGAACACCGAACAGAGCAGAGCAGAGGTATTAGCATAGTGTGAGCAGAAGAACACGACGGAGCAGAGCAGAACAGGTCGCGGGCTCCATCAGTGAGGAACACGACGCCGGCGAACAGAGAAGAGGGATTACAGCAGTGCTCTGTTCCATAAAATCCTGAAGCATGGTAGAAGATGTATAAGCCCAATTAGGAGTAAAGAAGTCCACCACTGATGACCCAAATGAAACAACATAAACAATGGAGCAGCCCTCCTCTATAAACCCAGTTGGAGATTTGCAACCTTGGCTCCTTATTTCATTACCTGGCTCTATTCAGTAGACAAGCCCGACAAGATGACAGAGCTCTACCAAGCCTGTTCCCTACCGTGCCACTTGTCACAATATTCTTCAATCTGTATGAATAAATATGTATGTTATAAATGGCCATTATTAATATATTGGGTTGGCATGAAAAGAATAACTTGAGAAAGACAAAAAATAAAAAGTAAAATTAAAAAGAAAAGTGTAAAATAAAATACTTTCTATATAAAAATTATAAAGGGGTCATTGCCCCCGTCTCATATACTAGGCTCCCCCTAACGAAGTACACACGTTTTAGAGAGGAAAACGCGATTTGGAGACCAAAAAATCGAAGCAAGTGGCTTAAAATTATTTGTGTTCCATACTATGCCCCAAAATAGTGTTAGAAATTATGATTAAGAAGATCACAAAATTTTATATTTGTTGTGATTCTAAGGTATGATTAAATTGTTTTTTTTTAGAGAAATATTTGTTCTTACACTTAGTTGATATTTTTTATTTAAATTAAATAAATATAGTAATTACAAAAATAAATAAATGATGACGTATTCACAAAAATATATATTGGGACACATCTTGAATGCTGAGGGGATAACTCTAAAATGGCCATATCTCGACGTCTGAGATCCCGTGCTGTGCTAGGGTGACGCCGAGTCACATCCTGAGTGCACCCAGGATATGTATAAGCATTGAGCATCCGAGATATGCGCATAATGTGAAGGGGATTTCAACACCTGAGATGTGCACAATCGTTGTGATTGTGGTCTCAGCATCTGAGATAAACTCGTAAGCGTATATAATGTCACATTATCTGAGATTGCTATGCATTACCACCATTTTTTACACTTTTGTGACCTTCTAAACACTTGAGTTTGAGTTCCTTCAAAAATATGGCCCTCAATAATATGTCCGCGAATGAGACATCAACAGACTGAATGTTACTTGCATGTAGCTGGAGCTTTAAATTTTGAGGTTAGTAGTTTAACATTTTTTATTGTTAGTGAATAATAAGTTTAGATGTTTATTCTTTAGTGAGTTAGTTAATGGGATAGGTATAGTGAGTAGATTAAGTTAGAAGATCTATATTAGTTTCGTTGGTATTTCTAGTATAGTTTTATACTTTGTATAATTGATTGTAATTACTTAAGTTAAATAAATAAAATAGGTAACTAATTGTGAGTTAAGTTAAATAAATAAAAGGAAAAACAACTATTAGTATCCATGAATTTTACGAACGTTGACAAAAGTACCTATCAAACAAGAAATCTAATATTGTAAGCATGCAATATGGGTTCTGTATGACAAAAGTTATCCAAAGTCTAACTTTTTGTTGACTTTTTAACAAAATACCCAAATTAACCCTATCTTTTTCTCTTTCCCAAACTTCAACAACAACAATACTTTAAAAAATTCCCTCCATCAATGGCTACAGTTTTACCATCTTTGTTTTTTTCTCCTAAATCTTCTTATTCTTCTCAAAATTCACCAAAGAAACACACTCTTTCACATCTAAAGGAATCATAATCAAAATCAAAAGTTTAACATAGCTGAATCTACAACAACCATTCTCACTGTCATCGCCTCATCGTCGTTGTGTCTTGTACAGTGCTTGTTCAACAGTATCGTTGCCTCCTACTCCACGGTCATTCGTCATCGTCGCGGCCTCATAATCGATCTTCCTCGTCATTGCCTCCTCCAACAGAATCGTCACCATCACCAGTAGTATTGTTGCCACCTCTAGCAACCTCTTCGTCGCTCATCGCCGCTGCCTCTCGCAGCCTTGTCATCGTCGTCGCATCAATATTTTCTTCTGTCGTGGCCACCTCGCATTTGTTGCCACTTTTTGTATCAAGTCTGATTTTCTGATTAACATTTTAGGTTTAGGGTTTGTTCAATTTTTTTTGGCAATATAAATTTTGGGTATAGTTTGATTAAGTAAATTGATTGACAATTTAATCCTTCTTTATTGTTGTTGTTGTTGGTGTAAGTAGTGAGAAGGACCTTTTAAATTCTAAGTGCTTTATGCACTTTTGCATTGAAACTTTTCATTTTCAAAAGAATGAACGTTAGTGCTGAAATTTGAGAAAGAAGAGAAGCCGTAAAGTTGAAGTTGATGATGAAAGATGAGTCAATTTGTAAAGTTCGTTAAAAAAACAACAAAAAATTTAAATTTGGATACTTTTGTTGTACGGACTCCATCTTTCATTAGTAAAACTTTAATTTTCTTGTTTGATGAGTATTTTTGTCGGTGTTTGCAAAATTCATGGATACTAATAGTTGTTTTTTCTAGAAAATAAAAAAGAGTAGCTAAGAGTACTAATGCATCCAGAGCGTGTAAATATACAAAAAATAAAAAATAAAAAATTGCTACCCATCTGTAACTCGAGTTGTTAGAGACGAGTGATCACACTCTTTACATAAAATAACAAAGGTAAAATTAGCATTTTGACTGATTTATAATTTTACTCCGAACTCTTTCTGTAACTCATTATTTCAGAATAGCTTCCATTTCTGCTCCAAGGCATCACAGATAAGGCCTACGCAGCATTTAGCACCAAGTGGATAATCAGAAACTGCAAAGTAAACCAAAAAATAACATTACTTTTCTCTATTATATACTCAAATCAAAACACGGTTCGAACAAGTTTCTTGAAATTTAAAAAAGATTCAAAAGTCCATCACAAAACACGGTTCGAACAAGTTTCTTGAAATTTAAAAAAGATTCAAAAATCCATCAAAAGGAACTTCAACTCCATTCCACTGTCATTCTCCAAAACAAGGGAAACTTTGTTCTGTTTCTTTCCTTTTTCCTTTTCCTTTTGGCCCATTTTAATTAGTTCTATTCTATTCCATTAATGAAAAAACATATACACATAATGTTAGCAAGACTAATTTATTCTCCCTATCATTTAGCATAAAATCCTTTGTAATCTTAATATCCAAATAAAATTATAGGCTAAACAATTTACTCAGTTTCAGTCACATTGGAAAAATCAAGACCCATATAGATCTTATAAATGAAATATCCAAAATAAAGATATCCACCCTAAAGAACTTCTACATTTTCTTAATTTAATACAAGTTCCTCCTTAATTATTAGAGCCTATCAACTGAAAATACCTAGACATTTATATAATTTAGAGTTGAAGTATGTATAAATGAAACAAGTTACATTAGATCTAAGAAATTAAACATATTTCAAATTTTAATTTAATTTAATACCAGAAATATAATCATGTGTGTGGTCTTCTTTTACTTTCCCATTTACCATTGCACCCACCTGAAAACAGATAAGAATCTATCATCATAATTAAAACTCAGAGATGAAAGGCTTTCTATTTCGCTAATAAAATAAACTATACCACAAAAACAGGCGTCATATGATCACTTAGGGAAGAAACATAGTCATCCATGTGGACCACCTTCTTTGAGCTATAAGAGAGGCCTGCATGTTCCACAATAACATTGTTTTTTCAAAACCAATGTTTGTCTAAAGATTAGCAAAACCTAAAATGAGATCTAAACAGCTATACAACCAACCTACTATATGAGAAATTGACCGGTAAATGGCGCATCACAGGCTCTTCAACAATACGAATAAGTACTTCATTTGTATCTTTAGCACATACACGAGACTTTCTAAGCAAATCCACTACATATTTCAGAAACAATTTTAATTAGTGAAAGTTCAAAAAAAATTGTGTTCTTAGTATCTAACATAAAAGAATGAAAGTAAAAATAGATGACTTACCTATGAGACCACAGAAACGTTTACAAGTTCGAGGAATGCGAACATGCATGTGGCTTTATTTCAAATAGGGCTCCTCCATCAATTTTCACAAATATAGCTTCCACCAAACCATATTTATTAAGTGGACTATCAATAATACTACGGAGTGCCTGAAAAAGTATAACAAGTAAGAATCACTTATTCTTAGGATTTTACTCTTGCAGTCTATTGTGTAACATTCATTGTAAAAAAAGAAAAGTTTAAAGAAGCTACGAGATTGGGTAGTTAGAGTACAAAGTACAAACCTCAAAAACAATGTCTGGTCGATAATCATTAAGACTCTTATTTTGCTTCAACAGAAGATTGGCATCATCATGCGAATTGAGGATTTTCCACTCCTAAAACAAAATCCACAAATTGAATTAAGAACTAGTTTATTTCCTATATACAGCAACAATGTATAATCGTCAAAATGTTATAAAGTATATGTACAATCAATGTAGAAAAGGAAAAATAACATTTTTAACGAGTCCTTTCTTCAGCGAAGCATTTTCCAATATAAATATGGCATGCGACCTAACATTAGGATCCTGTGTTGAACCAAGCACCCTATCAACCTTTCCAATTTTACTATCAAGTTCTCTAAGCTCTTCTTTCTCTTCACTGCATTGGGTTTGTGTATCAAGCATCTTACGCTTCAGCCTACTGTTTGCACATGGAGTGAGCATATTGTCTACAATAACATCCACAAATTGAGAAGAATTCATCCATCAGAAAAACAATACATACTTAAGGTTATGTTAAAGCGGAAAAAGTATGCCCTATGACAGCTCAAGAATCAATGATACATCATACATGACAAAACATGACATAATACAATACAATACAATACAATACAACAGTGATTATGAAGAGAAAACAAGTATAAGTGTTCTTTTATGTTCTTTTATAACTGAGATTGACAATATAACAATGCTCTTCTATGTTCTTTTATAACTCTTATGTCATGGTATTTAGACTCAGGTAACAGTTACAAATAAATGTGTACCTTCTTAAAGGCTTTGAAACTTGAAATGTATACCCATCTATAAATCAATACTACAATGGTTGTCAAACAGGCAAGTCCAGTTAAAATAGTAGAGCTCTGCTAGACTAGACTCACCGGGTTAACTCGCATAGTTTATTATTCACTGCTACAAGCTACGGCCAATTTCAACTAAAAATTGGAAGAGTTAGCATCCAAATTTAACATTCATCCACATAACATATATAAATTCATGAGCAATTAATAATTTGACCAACAATTAACTTAACACCAACAATTATATTATGTAGTTTTAAGATTCAACAATTCAATCTAATACGTAACAAGTGGTTTAAATTATCATACACTAATGAGCAGAGAGCCCGGAGTCACTGACACGAGCAGAGTAAAGCAAGCAGTGGCGAAGGAGCAGTACAGTGCAAGGCAGTGGCTGACGGCGTTAAGCGGCAGACCGGGAGACAGTGGCCAGGGAGAGAGACACACACGGAGGAAAAAAAGGAAAAGGAATGGCAGAAACGTGAAGGAGAGGCAGGCATGAAAGGAGCAGAGGTGACGCACGACGGGGCAAAGCAGAGGCGAGTCAGACGACGGAGCACAGCACTGGCTAACAGTGACGACGTCCGACGCGACAGAGTAGAAGCGGGCGACGGACGGCGCAAAAACAGTGGCTGGCAGTGACACTGAAGGAAGACTGAAGAGTGTAAATCAAGGTTCTGAAAACCGAACTGGTCATCGAGCCGTTCTAGTGACTGGTTCACTGGTTTACCGGTTCAACCGTGGTTCAACCGAAATAACCGTTTTATAATAAAATAATAAATAAAATAGAAATAAACACACCAAGATTAACAAAAAGCAACTATATTTAACTAAGATTAACAAAATTTTCAAACATAATTTTAACAATATAAATTAACAGTGTTTTCAAACCAATTTTAACAAGTTCAGCACAATGATTAATAGAAAAAAAAGGCTAGCACTGTCAACTCTCCAATTGCTCAATAACCTCCTTTCCTTCCCAACACCTTCAAAGTAATCTCTAGCTCATCCCACAATAAGTTATATCAATTAGAAATTATCAAACCACATTCATTTTGTATGCAAAAACAGTTTAACATGGAAAGCTTGCAAGAATGCAAGTCGGTGCAGGTCCTCGGAGAGCAAATCAATACAAACATTCAAGAAAAAGAAAGACAACACAGCAACCACACAACATAGAATCAAAGAAACATTTAAAACACAGCAACAACACAACACCTGTAGGAACATTTAAAACAAAGCAACAAAGAAAGAAATATCTAAGAATCAGCATTACTGAGAACAATAACATGAACGTGTATGCTCAAAGAATCAAAAGGCTAAGCTTCACTGGGAAAGTAAAGAACACCCAAACGAAGGAAACTTCAATCACAGCTTAAACCAAAATTCACAATCCCTTTAAATTGAAGCAGCAAGCAACTTGAGAACTAAAGCAAGGTTAACAATAACAATACAATCCAATCCAATTATTCAATTGAAACAGGCAAACAGGCAATAACAATAACAATCCAATAACAATACAATCCAATCCAATAACAACACAAAGTTCACATTTCTGAATCAGTAACTTAGTTCAGTTGAAACAGGCAAACAATTATTCACGACTACTCCTACTCTACCAGCAATAACATATAACTTGTGATAAAAAAAAAAGAGATGAAAGTATCTATTATCTCTGAGGTCCTTCTCAAAACCGTTTATTATTAGCACTAGACTCAGCAACCAATCCACTTTGATCTTACTACTCTTCATTCCCTGTATTGTAAGCAAACCCACCACCATCATTATTATCATCATGTAATACATCATCGCTCGTCATTATTAATTAATTGCCTCCAAATCAAGTTTCTTTCTAATACCTCTATATATAAATTAATCCCTTACTTATCCAAACATACATTTTAAGAAATATGTTAGTATACATCTTACCGCATTTAGTAAAAAAATATGAAACGAAATTGGACTATGGAAAGTAAGAAAAATTATTTCATGAGTAAGGGAGTGGGGAGGAATACTAACATTTAATTTGATTGATCAATAATTAATACTGATGAGGAAGTCTCGGGTATGTGGCAAAGACAATGATGAGGACAAGAACAACAATAGTAAGAATAAGCTAAGGAAGGGATTATGGTCACCAGAAGAAGATGAGAAGCTCATGAAGTACATGATGAACAATGGACAAGGTTGTTGGAGTGAAGTGGCTAGGAATGCTGGGTTGTAAAGGTGTGGCAGCAATTATTAATCAATTATATAACCATTAATCAAAATTATTCAACAGCAAGGTTTAGCAATTAGCACCCAACAACTAATCATTGCTTCAACAATTAATCATGCTTCAAGCCTCCAACAGCAAGATTTAGAACAATTAATCAATGCTTCAACTATTATTATTACAAAGAACAAAAATTATACCTAGGGTTAGAAGCTGGAAGCCTGAAAAAATGCAGAGCTGGCGGGGACGGTGGCTGGCAAGAGGCAAGTCAGTGGCTGATGGGTGGAAGGGGGAAACAGACCTGGTGCCGGCGGGAATACACTGCGCGATGGAAAGCGGCGCTGGCGGTGGTTCAGATTTCGGAGCTCACTGCGCGACGGAAAGTGGCTGCGCGAAGCCGCGAACAGAGGTGACTGACGTTAGCTTCACGGACTGCGCGGCGGCGGCGGTGGCTGACAGAAGTTGCGCCAGAAGCTCCAACTGCTGCACTGCTGCTTCGCGTTCTGCACTTCTGCTTCTGCGTGCTGGAGAGGAGTGGCCGAGAGGGGTGCTTGCAAATGTTAGGAATTAGGGTTCACAAGTCACAACCAAGCTTCAACGCACCGTTTTTGAATTTTCATTTGTCCCAAGCTTCAACGCACCGTTTTTGAATTTTCATTTTTGTCCCATTTCAAAAACCGGCCGGTTCAACGGTCTAATATCGGTTTTGAATTTGGCCGTTTTTGCTTCTAACCGAATTGCATTTGGCATTGGTTCACAGTTCGACTGGTTCGACCAGCCGGTTCAAACCGGTTTTCAGAACCTTGATCAGTTCACACTTCACAGTTCACAAAAAAATAATTATTCAATCACTATATCACCATATCAGTTCACAGTTGAATGACTTGAATCAGAGTTCACAGAGCTTCACTATATGAGAGTTCAATCATAAATTCATAGTTAATAAAAAAAATTACCTAGAGAACATGCAAGAGTGGTTGCGGAGGAGGACAGAGACACCGAGAGATAGAGACAGAGATACCGAGTGACCAAGGGAGACTGAGACACCGAGGGAGACAGAGCATGCAAGAGTGGTGGAGCAGACGGTGGCTTCGAAGGTTGCGATGGCTGCTGCGCGACGGAGGTTTCGAAGGTTGCGCGACGGAGGCTTTGAAGGTTGCACTGGCTCCTGCGCGATGGAGGGAAAGTGAGCGAGCACGAGGCGGTGTCTATTCCAAGGAACGACGACGTGGCGGCACGAGACGGTGGCTGGACGGAGGTGAGTTCGATGAGATTGAGAGGACTGAGGAGCCGTCCCTGGACTGAGTGTGTGTGAGAGACTGAGAGGAGCTCAATTAGGGTTTGGCCTGCGCGATGGAGTAAGAGTTAGGAACTGCTGGTGACTGGTGAGTGAAACGGATTGCCTTTTCAAAAAACCGGTCAAGTCACGGTTTGGTTCGACTGACCGGTTCCCGACTGATTTACCAGTTTGACAACAGTTTTTGAAATTTGCGATTTTGTCTTTTGTCCGAACCGCTTTTCTCAACGATTCACAATTCTACCGACCAGCCCAACCGATTTTCAAAATCTTAGTGTAAATCTTTTAACCTACTATTTTAATTATCTTTTTAAATAAATTAATTAAATTTATTAAAAAAATCAAATTTGTTATTTACCAGTATATATTTTTAAAATTATTTAGTTTTTCATGATAGTGCACATATACAAATTCATTAATATGGTATACAAATACGAGATAAGTAATACAATTATTCAGTATCTAATTTATTGTGTAAAAGATATATGCCTAATTCTTACAGATTCAGGAGAACATAATGTATTCCAAGAAAACATAATGTACTCCAAGTATAAAGTTCTTTTATGCAAAAAAAATATATCTTTGAAAAAAAAAATCTTAGAGATTCAGCTATTAGACAACCAAAAAAATCTTTTACACTTCAATTTGAATTGATTTAGAAATAAAATCGATAGATTTCATTGCAATTTCGTACCGATTTAATTTTTATTTATCAATAATCTATTTAATTTTATAAGCAATCTTCTCATAAACAATTTCTAAAAATTTTAGTGGTTAGCGTTAGAATATTTTGCTGTGTTACTCTATATACTATTTTTAGTACTACTGTATTGGTAACTTTTTAACATTTATGAACCAAATTTTAAAAATTATTTTTATCATGAATTTTAAACTATAAATCCTTGGTTCTATTTTTTGATGACTTAAATCCTAAATTCTATATTTTTAACAGTAAATTATAATCCTGAATACTAATTTTTAAAAAAATAAGAATTAAAAGATAATTTTAAAATAAATATTAGTTAACATTAATTAATTAAAAATTAATTTTTATTTTTATTATTTTTAATAAACTAATTTCTCACACAGAATGAATAATTTTCATGTGAAAATATTAGTTCAAATATACGAATATATTATATCATTATTTAACAATATTTATCTATCAATTTTATATAAAAATTATTTTAACTATTTTTATATGTAAAATATATTAATGCTATAAGTAACGAATATTTAATTTTAGGAGAAACGTTAGACTGCTAATACTCTTTATTAATATTAACTAATATTTTAAGTTAATATCTTATTTCTATAATATTAAAATTTAAAATTTAATATTTAAAATTTAGTATTTAAAATTGACTAGTATTAGCCAAAAATTATGAAACTCTACTTGGTTGAGTTGTTGTGTGTACATATTAGATACATTTTGAATGACATTTATCCAACACACATATTTTTTATGTTTGTCTTAATAAAAAAATAAAAAATAATTCTTCAAACACATTTAGTCATATCTAAATATATCATATATCAACATATCAAACTTTATTTTTATCATATACTCTTAAAAAGATTTTAAAAATAATATATATTATTATTTATTAAAACAAAAATTTATTTTAAACACTTTATATCATTTAAAAAGACATTAAAAAAAATAATTTATATTTTAATTTCAATAAAATATCCGTACAATTTAAGGAAATTGCTTTCAAGAATATAACGAAGAGCAGAACAGATAACCGTGTAATGTCGTGCAAAATCTTTATGCTAATCATATGCAAAGAATAAAACAAAAAACAAAATCAATGGCCACACATATATAATATACAAGACAAGATAATAAATACAGAATTGATTGAGTAAACCAATTTCCCCTCCCCTCCACCCCCCCCCCCCCACACCTTTTTTCTTTTTTCTTTTTTCTTTCTCTCTATATTTGCCACCATTTCCTCCTTTCCATGGTCTTCACAAGCTCATTTGCTAATGATGCAAAATCTTCAGCTCCACTTTGCAGTTCTGCAGTGCGTTGGCTTATTCTATGAATCAAATTGAGCAGACAAATTTCAGTTGAACTGAAAACTTATCAAAATATGTGAAAACTAATATATATATATATATATATATATATATATATATATATATATATAATTTTTTCAAGTTAAAAAAAAAAGGATATTTTCTGACAAAAATGAGTTGAAACAAATGCACCCTAATGATTTCGGCTAAGATGTTGTTAAGTTGCCAAAAACAGTTGCAATTCCCAGGGAAAAAAAACAGATAAACCAAAATAACATGCATATGTCAATAATCATAAATCATTTTATCCATCCCTCATAATTTCATTAGCGACAAGACAAAGCAGAAACAAGGAAATATCAAAGATTTACTTCATCATATAACAAGAATATAGCCTTATCTCACTAGGTGGTGTTGGTACTGCATCATATAAGTACAAAATGTTATTATAGAAGCTGTGTAAGTTGGCAATGTGAGATCACATAAAATTTCTACCTCCAATGCCTCTCCACAAGCTTATTTCTTGCTTGGGCAGCAGCTGAAGAAGCATCCTGAAATCACACATTAAACGACACATTTTAATAATTGAAATCAACAGAACACGAAGAAAGAGAAAGGAATCTCAAAGAAAAGAAGGATAGAACATTACCCCAGTTTTTCTATAAGTAGCCATAATTTCTTCAGGAGTTCTAAGTCTTGGTTTTACATCATCACTAGTTGCACCTTCAAATAGTTTCTCCCTTTCTCGCAAGTTATCTGCACAAAAATATATAAACTTGTTACCGATCAAATAAAAACGTTTTGACAATTTGTGCTCTTTTTTAAAATCATTAAATCACATAAATAATTACCAAAAAGACAATTTATAAACCCATTTGGCCGTTTAAATAAAATAAGTAATTATAATATAATTGTGATTTAAAATTTTTTACTAATAATCAGTAATTATCATATAACATTTCTTTAAATGAGAATTATTTTGTTAGTGGAAATTTTGTGTTTTAAAAGCTAAATTAATATTTTTTATTGTTCACAAACTCATAAGTTTGATAACCTTTTTAACTTATTTGTGTCATATTTGATTTATTTCAATTCCTTCTATCTTTATCTCTTATTTAATTGTGTCATATTTGATTTATTTCATTTGTCTTGTTTTAATATTACAAAAACTTATTAAAATTGTTCATCTATCCTTATCAATTTACTTCTTCTTAAGTATTTTGTACTTATTGAATAATAGATTTTAGATTTATTTCAATATTTTTTACTTTTATACCTAACATTTATATGATTAATAAAAGATTTCAAATAAAAAATTAACTATTCAATTATATTTAACTTTTTCTTAATTATTTTAAATTTTTTACTAATTATAGAAAATATCATTCACAATGCACTGTATTAGCTATAATTTTTAATTATAAATATTTCAGATTTTTTACACATACAATTTTTTTTGTCATACAAGTTTATACAAGTTAATTCTAACCCAACAAAATCCACTTTCATAATGCATGCGTAAAATACTAAAAGGATCCCGCTAGGGAGACAATGAAATATCTATACAATATATACAATGGGCTATTTATATAGTCTAAATTAAATTAAAAATAACAATAAATCCCATTTACTCTACTTTCTATCCCTAAATCAAATTACCCCCAATTTACCATTGTTGACCATCCATTACCCTAACCCTCAAACACGTCACTGTCGCTCACCAGCCCCCTTCGCCGCATCACTGTCGCTGGTTACCAACCCCTCCTCCGTGCACCCGCCATTCTCGCGACCCGCATCAGCTCCGACGAGAACTGCATCGGCGACCCCTATTCGCTGCCATACACCATCGCTGGCAGCATCCACATCGCACCGTCGGCGCTGAACTACCAGACCAGTGCCTTGTTGTCCAACCTTGCACATCCGTCACCGCCGACCCACCCAGCATCGCCCAGTCTTTGCGCTTGTACGCCGTGGCTGGAAGCATCCCCGTGGCACGGTTCGCAGCTGAGGATCCACGCCTTGTGTCGCCGCCTGCCGTGGACCATTCACCGGGACCAGCACGAACATTATAACCAGACCGTCGCCGACCATCCACGGTAAGTGGGTTAGTTTCTTCGTTCTGTAATTCATTATTGCTGTTGCATCTTGTTCTAGAGATAGATTATGTTGCTGGGATGGTTAATTCTACATGGTGAAAATGTAATAGGTGCAGTTTTAGTATCCTGGAGCATGTGGGATGAGAAATTGGTTGAGATTGTTGCAATTGATTTAACTTTAGCGGGAATGGTTTTAAAATTTTGGTATTCTTGATCATGATATTGAAACAACTGCTTGACTTAATTGTTTGCTATTTTCATATAAGCTGATTTGGTAAAGTTGGATAATTTAGTGATTTAGCCTAGTTTTGGATTAGGTCTAAGGGTCTCTCTTTTGTTGTTATTATTATTTTAGCTTTTCTTTTGATCAGTTATTTTAATTTAAAAAAACTGGTTTGATTTTCTGGGCTTGTTGATTTATGTTATTTATAATGAATTGTGATCATACTTTGTATCATGGCCTTAATATAATGAGGATGGAAATGATGAATGAAATGAGATATTTAGATGAAACAATTATGGTGGTGATTGGTTTTTGTGATGATCAGCTTTTCTTGGACTGACATAAAACGGTTTTTTGGGAAAGAAAAGAAAATCACTTGTGTTTAATATGCATCCTCTTCTCCTAGTTCAAGACGTAATTTTTAAAGAATGTGTAAGAGAATTTTTCTTGGTGGCTTGTCCTACGCTTGTTCAAAACTTAAGATATGCAACACAGCATTTGAATTAATTATTCAGTTGATTTTCTTAAGTTGTCAGGTTTTGAATTTGCAGGATGTATTTGGAATTATCTAATGAATTAAAGAAATAAAGACTATTATATACATCAAGTTCAGCTTCAATTTTTTTTTGTTGGAAAACCATGTACATATCTCTAATTTAATCTTCTTCTTGTTCCATTCAAAAAGTAAAAGCATGCTCTTTTTTTTATTATTATTTTTGCTCTAATCACTATGATAGTAAATCATTCACTGAATAGGGTTCACCCGGTTCATTTTTCTTGTATATGATAGCTTTCTTTTTGGGGAAGGGGAAAAAAGGTTTTTTTCTTTTTACTATTGAGTTGCTGAGTTCTGTATGGCTTTTTTTCCAACTCCGGAAAGAATAGTTAGAAACTGCCATAGCACTATATAAAGCCTTTCTAACTATTATGATTTTTGGTCTGTTTTTTTTTTATTTTCCTTGCTTGCTACACTAATGCTTAGATTTTGAAAATTTGTAATTGATGTTCCATTTTTTAATTGATGTTCCATTTTTATTTTATTTGAAGAAGTCCAAGCTAGAAGTTCATTATCACACATACGACTTACTTTAATTTTTATTATGAACATATCACGTAAAGAGATTAATTTTCTTATATTTGGTGTTAAATAAGTTTATTTAATTATAGAACATTTGGTCCCTAGAGCGTACTCCGAATTTGGATATTCATTCTTGGATCGACGTGGTACGGATGGTTACTTCAATGAATACCTGGATGGTTGAGTTACATTTATTACCCTACTGTTTAGGTGTGTCATGTTATTGCTTTGTGTGAATCTAATTTACCTTTATGGTTGTTGTGTTTATAATTGGAGGAGTCGGTCTCTCAGACCACTTAAATTCTTGCTGTGTGGAAGTCCTTTCTCTTAATGGCTCTTATGATTATTTTTTGTATTAGCATCTGTAATGACAATAAGGTTTTTTGCTCATGTTCTTATAATCTTCCTTCGTTGGTTACAAACTGAATAGAAACTTGCATTGGATTTCAGAGGAACTAGCACGAGGAAGTTAGATCACCATTCACGGCACCTAGCATGAGGACATTGATACAACATGCCGAAGATTTACTAAATGGGAGGAAGAACAAAGGGAGGAAGAAGTAGCGTAATAGGGTTTGACTACTGTGAATTTAATTACTTTAAGTTATATAAATTACTTACCGCTTAGTGTCTTGGGGATTTATTTATGATGAATTTGGAGGACTTGTTTCCAGTGGATACCTTTTTTTTTTTAAACTTCTGTGAATCTGTTGGTGTACAGTTGTTCAGGCATGGCACACCTCCGAGTGAGTCGAAATGACCATCTATTTTGTTTATGAAAGTAACCATCCAGTTACATACTGAACCGAATACCCGGTTTGTTATGTCTTAGAATAGAGATATCTCTTTCATATTTTCATATTTGACTTGAATCTGTTATGATTTTGGAAAACATGATCAGTGTTCATGACACAAGATCCAATGATTCCTTTAGAATGCATGCTACAGGTAGTATGAGTTGAATAACACGAAGAATAACCATTTACAAATACTTTAAAAGTGAACATCCAATATCATATAGAAACGAACATCCAACATAAATATGTAAAAATAACAATGTAATTATTTTCTAAAACGACCAGCTATATACCAAAAGACTATGTTAAATAACAATCTGAAACTTGTAACAAATTGGATAACCATGATAATTAGATCCAACATCACCATCAAGCATCAAATAAAACTAAGAATCCAAGAATAACCATCCACGTTCACAACAAAAGTGAACATCTGATCACGTACAAAAATGAACATCCAATGTATCTCAAATAATGATAACTATGTATTCACTATCTAAAATGACCCGCTACGTGCCGAATGACTAGTTAGTATAGCATAAAGTAATTTGCAACAAATTTACTAACCTTACTTGTAAGATAAAGAATAACTATCATGTCTAATCATATATATATATATATATAATTCATTAAAATTAATCAAGTAAAATGGTTCATTCCAGCCAAAGTAAAATGGTTCATTGAAATAAATCAAGTATAGATTCTTGCAACAACTGCATACAAACCTGAAAACTATATCTTTATAACATAATGCCACCCTCTTCATCTACGCTTGATAATAAATGAATATGAATCAAAACCATATATACATCGAGATGAAAAATAAACGCAAGCACACCCATATCCAATATATTCTAACTTTTGTCAAACGAGGTTAACAAAGACAAAAAAGATTGTTACAATCACACCTAAACTAAACAACAAAAAATAAAATGTAACAAATTAGCATGATCATGTTCCCTCTTTCATCTTGGATCCATTGTTATGTCAAATACCTTCTCTTGAGGTGGCTCTCCATTCTGCTGGTTTGGTATTAAATTCTTTGGCTGCACTTTTTTTGTATCATTGCTAGGTTTTTTACCTAAGAAATGGCTAGCAAAATAGCACTGAAACATAAGATGATGACAATACATACATGCTTAATCCAATCTGGCAAAGTAGCACTGAAAAGAAGTGTCTAAACTTTGCTAACATCTTGTACCTTGCCTGTAAAAATCAAGGACCATTGTTATACTGAAAAGAATGAAGTTACAAAGTAAAAAATCAAATACTGGCATGGAACATCAGTGGCCTCAAATAATTTATAAATTATAAATTTAAAAAAATGAAATTTAGCCAAAGAGGCAAAAACCAAACTAAATACTTAGAATTAATTCCACATCTTCAACAAAACCCATTCTGAGCATCTCATTAGCCTCATCAAGGACATGAAACTTTAGCTGGCTCAGGTCAATATTTTTCCTCTCTATATGATCCTATATAAAATCAACAATAGCCATTAAATAGACTAAAGCTTCCATTATCAACATTGGCAATAGGTATGAATTATATTGCAAAAATGAAAAACCATTATATGAAACCAACAAATATTATAAAGGCAATACCTTCACGCGACCTGGAGTGCCAACAACAATATCAACGCCTCTCCTAAGCTTACTCTCCTGAGTCTGGTATGGAGCCCCACCATATATAAACAGCAAGAACTCAATCCCATTGCACCACCATAAACTTCAAAATCAGCATACACCTAATCAAAGAACATCTGAAGCCTAGGTGTCAAACAAATATACACTATAGAGTAGAACGATAGCTTTATACTGACCTTTTGTAGTCCAAGAGGGGGACGAAGAGAAGCGTCGCGATCAGGCAGAGGGAACGGTGGCGTTAGATTCGTTGACGGCAAACCACAGACAACGCAAATAAGACGCGGTGTTCAGAGATGAGTATGGTGCGACACAGGTCCACACGGGCGTGCGGATGTCCGGCGGCCAGGCGACGGCGACGGGGAGCTCCTAGTCGACGACTGATGCTCGACAGTAACACGAGGGAGGCGCGGGACGATGGCAGCAGCAAACACCAAGCTTGAAGGAAACACTCCAATCGTGCGGGAAGACCGGTTGGGTAGCGCCGACGGCTCAGGTTACAGCGGATTTCATGGGGGTTGGTTCTCTAGCGTCGGAGATGGGGCTCTCTTCGGTGGCTGCTTGGTCAAATTGGGGGAGGGGTTTCTGCTAGGTCAACAGGAGAGGGAGGATTATATGAATGAGGTACAACAAAGGGAAAATCCTAATTTCATTCAAATTTAAAATTTGAAATAAATAAATAATAATTAATTATTTTAATTATCATTTGATTTTAATTACAAAATTATCCTCATTGTACACATTGTAGAGCAATTATATTGGCTCCTCATACTTTTCCATACTAAAATTACGTCGTTCCTCTCCTCCTCCTGCACTTTTTTCTTCCTCCTCTTTCTATTGATTTTACAACATTATGTATTTTTTTAGAAAGTAAAACAAGAAGAAAAAGATGAATAAGAAACAACAGAAGATGAGGAGGAGAAAGAATAAGAGTTTTAAATTATGTAAAATTTATCAATACAAATACATCAAAAATTCTTAAACAATATACATAAATATCTTAGTTTTATACCGAAATATTTTTTTCTTCTTCTATTTTTTCTTATTTCTTTCTTTTAATTGAATGAATGTAAGTTTATCCTATTCCAAATAATTTTGTAGTATTATGTGTTTTTTCTTCTTTTTTATTTATTTTTTTGTTTTTATTCTTGTTAAAAGAGTAAAACAAGAAGAAATTTAGAAGGTAAAAACAATAAAGGAAAGATAAATAAATAATAAAAAAAGAAGATAGTGATGATGATGAAAAGAAGAAGAAGAAGCAACAAAAAATGAAGAGGAAGATGAAGAGTTTTGGATTATGTAGAATCTATCAGTACAAATCCATCGAAAATTCTTAAACAATACACATAAATGTCTTAGTTTTACACCAAAATTTGCTGCAAATACACAAAAATATTTTCTTTGAAGCAGAATTCTTATATTACATTCAATTCAAACCATCAACAATGAACAACAATTTTCACAAACAAAAACTACATTATTCACCCACCGAATCATAAACTACTAACGAAAATATTAACTAAAATCGAACTACACCTCAACCACTTGATTGAATTCAAAACAATAATTCACTTTGCTCTCGTTCAATTGACAATCTGAACTTGAATCATTCATTATCTTCAACAATGAGATAACTGTTCAGAACTGATTTTAGAGCTTGATTTCAAAAATGTAAAGAACGAAGGAAATCACAAAAAACAAAAAAAGAAAACGCAGAAAACGAACTAAGAGAAATACAAATATAGAAGAGAACGTAGATCGAAAACTAAGGAAATAAGGAATACATTGGTCACATAACATAATCTCTGGACGAGAGCCTTAATGCAAATTGCAAAAGTGTAATGAATGTGTGTATTCTCTTGTGCCATTCCCTAACGTTGCAAGATCAAAACTACAGCCGGAATTAAGCGGGAAAATAGAAACTTTGTTATCTATGCTTTCGCTTAAAATGTTGCCTACTCACTAATATCTCAAACAGCTTCTGCTTCTTTTGCTTTGACTCAACCCAAATAGCGACCTGCTTCACAGCCTTATTTGGGCTATTCACCTTCCCAGCAGAGATAACTGACACACCATTCGCAAGAGAGTTTGCCATCTTCTCTAAATCATGAGACATTGTTGCAGAATACATCAAGACCTGAGGTTGTGACAGAGCCCTGTATATCTGTATGACCTGATCTCTGAAACCCCTTTGAAGCATGCAATCAACTTCATCCAAAACAAAAGTCATCACATTATCTAAGTCGATCTCATGCTTTGTTAAAAGATCGACAAGCCTTCCTGGTGTTCCCACAATCAGTTCAACTCCTTGCTGAAAGCGATAGAGTTGTCTAGCCATGGCCTCACCACCAACCACAAGGGCAGTTTTAAATGGTAACCCCTTTCCAAGCAACTTTGCATGCTCTTCAACCTGTATAGAAAGCTCTCTGGTAGGTGTTAACACCATCGCTAAAGGCTTCTTATCTGAAGTAAATACAAGGCGAGACTTGCACATCGAGAAATTATTGGAACAAGAAACAAAGCAGACTTTCCAGATCCTGTTTCAGCCAGAACAAGCGTGCTTTTTCCCGTCAAAGCGGCAGGGATTGCTTGCATCTGAACAAGGGTAGGCATTTCATACCCCGCTGCTTCTACATTGTGGAGGAGCTTGTCAGGGAGATTGCATGAAGCAAATGACAAAACTGGCGCCACTACATCACCTTCACATGAATTTCAAGTTTCTTTCTAAGCAATTCAACCTGATCTCTAGCTAAAGATGAAGTTCTTGATTCACAATCAGTAACTCTAACATAAAAGCACTCGTCAGCTGCAGGTAGTTTTTTAGGCAGCTGAAGAACTCCTCCAACAGGAGGCAAGGATTTGGCGATTCTGCCTAGTAGTAATTGTTTGCATTCCAAACTGCAAACATCATCGTCAGTTTCATCACAGATATACTCACCATAACGGCCACATATGATACACTTTGGCTCACCCAGGAGAGCCTCTCTTTGGTCCCTAGACCTCAATTTCACATCATCATCTGCATCTGGTAACACAAATAGAAAAAAGATGAGCTCAAATGCTCATATGTATCATATACTCTAACAAAAGTAACAATAGAAAAATTTTCCGTGGAACATAGGTCATGTGCATTTTAGTATCTGACTAAAAACAGTTACAACTCAATCCATCAATCTTGCCGGTCTTCAGGGGATTATATTGCTCACCGAATATCTCAAAGAGAAATCACTTTTATTGGCAATAATGCATAAACCCTAAACTCATAGCATGCAATAACGCAACAATTTCTCGAGCCTAGAGTGTGCATAAGGCACAGTTGAGAGATAATGCGAATTTTCCATAATAAAACATTGAATTTTGTAAAAGAAGGTTACGAAAAAACTCATTCCAGTAAGTTCAATTTAGGTACAACATCAAATTAGATTAAAAAAAATAAAAACAAAAAATGATGTGGAGCGAAATTCAGGAGAAAGAATCGATACCATTAGGTGCATCAGTTGGCAACGCTGGAATCTTGGATGCTTCTTCGTCATGCTGATTGGTTTCAGAATAACCCATGTTGGTTGAGTATGGTTTCGAAAATACGGAAGGAGCATAAGGAATTAAATTAAGGGTAAGGTTTCTTCAATTTCGCAGAGGCAACTGAAATTGGAAAACATGGAACCGATTTGGAGAAAGAGAGGAACTATGGAAGCTAGTTTACAGCGTTCCTGTTTTCTTTTTCTTTTTTTGGGCAGGGACCCGGGGCAAAACTGGCCCAGACCCAAAACAGAAGCTCCAAGTCCCCAACCCGACCCGAATTTCAAACCTACATTTCCCCTCTATCTTGTGCGTGAGACCAGAATCGACGCCCTCCATTGCAGCGGCTTTCCCTCAGCAAACGCGACTAAATTACCGGAAGAGCTCTGGCGAGGTGGACGGCAGCATCTTCGAACTCGAATCCCCTGAATCAATGGAAACAGTGCTCGGAAGATAACCGGATCTCCGAAACCTGACCCGGCGAGAAGAATCTCCCTCTCCCAGATGCGCCTGATTCGTCGCTCCTCGCTCGTGTGTGTCGCCGTCGACGCCTGCAGCTCCACCGTCCCCTTCTGCGCTCAACCGCCACCTAAGCTGCTTGATCGATCGTCTACATGGCTCCTGCACCTTTCATGGGATCCTTGTTGCTCGGCGATACCCGACTCACTTCTGAAATCCTGTTTTCACTTTTCAGGGTCCTATTGTCTACAACGAAGCTAACAAAGTCACAGAGGGCCTGCGAAGCAAAACTGCGCTAGAGTTTTCTCCAAGACTAACTGCGATTTTGGGCTTCATGGGCTCAGCATGAAGCCCATAACAAATTGGGCTTTCTTTAATTTTGGCTTCTCTGTTATCTTTCTTATTTAGCCAAAAGTCCACCATAAGAAAATGTTATCTATTCACCTCACCACCAAAAACCTATTCAGCTAATATCTTCAAAAAAAATTTGAGACTTTCATATTTTTAAATAACAATGCGGCAGATTCTCCAAATTTTTAACAAACAAGTTTAATCACCCGTGCCATACACGTGATAAGATTGAAATTATAATTTTAAGTTGTTATGTTAAATTTCATTTTAATTATAATAATTTAATTAATAAAAAATAATTTGTATGCGTTGTTTTTCTTTTCTTAATATAGTATTAATTGTATTAACTATAAATAGTTATTTAATCTACTTTTTTCAATAAATCAAGCATATATACTCAATATGACCATAAATAATCTAGTAATACTTAAATCTACCAACAAAGTTTTATATGTTGGTTTACTATGAAGTAAGAAAATATCAAAATCAGCTCCAAATGAAGAACAAATTAATAGAGAATCCTAATGCAAAAAATTTTGTAATAAACAATAAATAATTTAAATCTACTGAATAACAATTCAATGCTATCCTTTGATACCTGCAAAATATATACATGAAATAACATTGTATCAATGTTTGTATATAAAATTATATGATTAACGTAATTATAAAATTATTTGTTAAGAGAATAAAATTATACGAATTTTAATGATAATTTTAATATTCTCAAACTATTAATATACAATAAGAATTCATCTATTAGTTCCTAGAATTTCTAAATTTTTTTAAGTGATAGTAATAAATCTTAATAAATAAATAGATTTAGTAAGACATTTTGTTATTACCTTTTTATTATAGGCTCTCAAAAACTTCTCTATATACCACATTCATCGTGCAGTTATCTTTCAAGTGTCCATGATCTTGCAATAGCACTCGCACACCATCTTTACTCGTTACCCTTGATAACGCAACATACAATTGACCATGAGTGAAAACTGGCATTGAAAGGTAAATTTCAACTTTTGATAGAGTTTGTCCCTGTGACTTATTTATTGTCATTGCAAATGACATGATAATTGCGAATTGTCTTCTTTGAAACCTGACCGGCAATGTTTCATTATTTGGAATTAGATTCAGTCTTGGGATAAGAATAATACTTTCAACTTTGTTACCAGTTAAAGTCTTGCATTCTATCACATGATTTCCCATTCTTCTAACTTGCATCCTCGTTCCATCGCACAAACCATTAGTTTGGTCTATATTGCGCAGCAACATAACAGGAGCACCAACTTTCAGAACCAACTTGTGTGATGATAGACCTGAATAATTTATTCCATTTAGAATCTCTGGCGAGAAAGCATCTAACTCAAATTCCATATTTCCCTCTTCAGCACACACAGAGTCTGAACTTAAGTAAACTCTTTCTTGTCCAGGTAACCCTGCAGTCATCTTGTTGTTGACATCAGTGACACAATCCAAAATTGGTGCAAGAATTGCTCTATCCTTGAAATAATTTTCAATGGATAAATTGGATAACATATCTGAATACACAAAATCAATGAGGTCATCCAAAGCTGTCTCAGAGTTCTTAATCAAAATATCAGATGGTATATGAACGATCGATTCACCATCTGTTGTATCACCAGCCAAACCATCACCAATTTTGAGTAGCCATTCTGCAAAATTTCTAAGTTCTTGTATGTTGTTGTTTTCACCTAATGACAATCTCATATTTTTTGTAAGCTTTAAAACCTTACAGTTATGCCACAAATATGAAGAATTAATAGAAGACTGAATTATATCTTGCCTTGAGCCTCTGGGAATCACAGGTAAAATTTGTCTAAAATCTCCTCCGAGAACAACAACTTTACCTCTAAATGACAAATGAGCATTATACGAATCTGAGCACCTTAAGATGTCTCTGAGGCATTTGTCTAAAGTTTCGTAAAAATACTTACTTATCATTGGAGCTTCATCCCATGTGATTAATGTAGCCTTGGATATTAACCTTGCAAGAGGACTTCCCTGTTTAATGCTACACAAAGAATCCTCATTTATGGCCAAAGAAATTTTAAACCTTGAATGTGCAGATCTTCCATTAGGCAACAAAAGTGTAGCAATTCCACTCGAAGCAACATTTAAAACTATACCACCTTTAGACCTAATTGAACATGATATAGTTGACCATAAGAATGTTTTTCCACAACCACCTTGACCGTATAAGAAGAAAAGTCCACCCATATTACCGCTAACAGCACCAACTATTTGATCGTATGTAAATTTCTGCTCATTAGTTAGCCTTTCTAAATACCCACTTAGTTCATTCGCAAGAGCATTAACGTCAAAATAATTAAAACAATTGACTATTACGACTTATATATATATATTACAAACGATATGAATTTTTAATGGAAATACTTGATACTAATAGAAAAAAATTATATAAATAGAAATTATTTAATTTCAATTTCAATTTCATATAACAAAATAATGGTTTTCAAAAATTATGAAATCTTTTTTTGACATATGTATTATGCCATACGTATAAATTATACGGATTATTATATAAATTCATATATATGCATAACAAAACAGTTTAATATTATATATTTTTTAATTAATTATATGTCAATATTTTAAAAAAAGAGATAAAAGAAGAGATATATAAATATGTATAATATTATTGCTATATATGAAGTAGTTTTATATTGCTTTAATTATAGAGACTTACTATAATTATATAAAATTTAATTTGAAAAAATAATTTTTCTTGCTATAAATAATATACTAAAACTGTTAGTATATTATCTTCTTTATAGTTAATTGAATTTATCAATGATTTTCCCGTGTAAATCGTTATTACCTAATTTTTAATAATTATTTAATATACAAAATTTGAAATTGGAAATTGTTATAACTAATTCAATTAACTGGTTAATTGAGTAATAATTGTCAAATTATTAAGGTGCAAAATTATTGATTTATTCAATTAATTTTCATATATTATTTATATTTCAAGTAATAATTTGAAATTATATTATTTACCCTGTTAATAATACTATTATTAAAAATTATTTTTTGCATTAATTTTTAAATCAAATATTAAATAATTATTTTTGTTAAGATAATTGTTTATAAATTATTTTAAATTATATTTTGTTAAGATATAATTATTTAGATTATTACTCATGGCACGGGTATAATTTTATTTTATACCAATTAATCAATTATAATTATATGACACATGTGTAATTTCAATTTTATCCACCGATTATTGGTGAATAAATTTTATTCCAATTATAAATAAAATCTGTTTTTATTGGCAAATAAATTGTCTTTAGGTCAACGATTTAATATATGTGTAGGTTCATTTTTTATCAAATATAATAAAAATACAAATAAAGAAATAAAGGATAAAAATAAACTTAATAATATCTGACACTACTTTATTTTATTAAATTATTTAAAAATAGCACATCCACAAAAAATAATCGTAATATATAAATTGAGGCAATAATTTAAAATTCTATAATTATAATTTAATCAAATACTAATAGTAAACCAAATTACCTAAACAATATTGAACCTATTCTAGTCCTTAGTCACGTATAGTATAGAATCATTCTTGTAACGACAACCAACTGAAATAACATCGTAAGTTTCAATATTTAGAATTCGTGCAAAATCAGACCATCCTCTTGTTAGATAAGCTTCATCATCCGCTATCCATGCAATGCGGCAAGGTATAGAATTGTCACACCGAGAAACCAAACTAACTCTTATTCCCTTCAATGGCATTGCATGCATGCAAAAGAAAGCTGATAATTTCTGAAAAAAAATCAAAATATGTTAAAAAGTTATTCTAATAATGAACGGCTTAAACTAAGAAAATTTAAATATATTACCAATCGTTGAAATTGTATATCTGAATTTGTCATGAATTTAGCAAAACTGAACGCTTACATTCTTTGGTAAAGTAGAGACTATTGCCTCTTCTTTGAACGCTTACATCCATGTAGTTGGAACCCGAATCAGTGAAGACAACTCGATGAGGTATTTCATGGATGTGATGCATTGTAAATGATTGTAACAAAAGACAATCGAACCAGAACATTAGACGATAATAATAACTTAGAGTAACAACAAATAAAAAATTATCAAAAGAATAATATAATAGAATGAGTATATAAAAAAATATTATAAAAAAATATAAATTGTATCTTAAAAGGATCAACTTCAATAAAAAATGAAGAATACATTTTTATTCTATGAAGTAGTAAAAAAAATACTAAATATAAAATTACGAATTGACTCTCAAATTTATATTCATGTACCACAGGAAAACACTATATATAGGCTTTAGTAAAACAAAAATAAATATGTAAATTACCTATTATTAAGGTAATTTTTTAATAATGCATTAAATTTTGATTTGATAAAATTATAATGAAGATATGTTTTTAAATTAGTATAATTATATATTTTCATTAAATATTAATTATAATATAATTATATTAAAGATATTTTTATAAAATAATTTAGAAAAATTATTTGATATACGTGAATCGGGTAAAAATTTTTTTATTATTATTATTATTACATTTATTGATATTATTATTATTATCATTAAAATTATTAAAAGTATTTTTAATTGATAATTGATAAGTAGTTTAATAGTGCATTAAATATTGATTTGATATAATTATAATGAAGATATATTGCCAAATTAGTATTATTATATATTATTCATTTAGTATTAATTATAATATAATTACAATAAAATAATTTAGAATAGAAAAAAAAAATTTCGTTTTGGAAGGAAAACGAAGGCATGAGAGATCGACACATCACCTTTAGTAGCTGGGGAAAAACCCAGTTTTACTATATTAAGTAGATTTCGGCGTGAAATTGATTTTCTTAACAAAATACAAGTTGAGACTAATTTAATAATTAAAATTTATTAAAAATTAAATTGTCCAACTAATATTTTTTTAAACAATTATTTTATATGTGTACTAAAGTTAGTCACTGTATATAAAAATACGTAGTTAACATGTTATAATTTTTTTAATTATAATATTATAAACAAGTTTGATTATTTGCATATTACAGATGTGATTATTCTAGTAACTAATTATTTGGTTGAAAAAAATATGTATATTAATATATATAAATATATAATAATTAATTTTGTAATTGATTTTTTATTTTTTATATACATGTAACACTTTTGTAAATTAAACTTCAGTGCATGCATTTATTATTAAAAAAGAAATACTCCATGCATAAACTATATTAAAAATTTCTGAGAATAGAAACGACACTGTAGTATTTTCTAACTTAAGGATTTTTTTTTATTTTCTGTTTTTAATATACAAACAACTTAACATTATATGAATACCTTAATCACAAACAACAAAGTAACTTAGGGAAAATTTTCAATCCATCTTGCTCTCTAAATTTTGTCTATGAGATAAATTAGAATTTTATCAAAATTCAGAAAAAGAATAATTACACGAATAAATTATTAAATTATGGAAAAAGAGGTGTATAATTTCAACATTTAACAAACCATGTTAAACCGGTGTCTTGCTTTTAAATTCCATCAGCTTGAGATAAATATATATAAAAAAAGTACAGGGAGTTAAATGTTTATCAATTAAGAATTGAACAACTCAATTAATAATTATTAATTTTAAATTATTTGTTTAAATTCAAAATTTGATTAATTGAAATTAATGGTATTAATTAAAATTTATCCTAATTTATTTTCGTTTCCACTCATTATTCACCACAAAAAATCATAAATTCTAATTCCATGGCGACTTCCCATACGCGACACCCTCTCTTGATGGAACTCTGCATGTCTCATCCAAAGACATAATCATCTCATAAAATCCATGTATCTTTACGCTTCTCTACTTTCTAAAACCCCTTCCTCAAACCCACAAACTCTCAATCTTGGTCTATTTCCATGGCGGTGGCTTCTTCTTCGAATCTGCCTTCTCTGGACTCTACCACAATTACTTCAACACCTTCGTCTCTCGACTCTCCATCGCTCGCGACTCTTCATGGTGACTTCTCTACTCGTCGCAACGCACCACCGTGAATCTTCCCACTATCCACGCAACGCCATCCAAGACGTCGTTGATGGCCACTCTGCGGCTCTTCCTTTCCTTCTCCTATTTGGTTTTAAATGATTTTTTTAACTAGTTTTTTTATATTTTTTTCTATATTTCGGATAATTCTTTTTATTAGTTTTGGATTATTCTTTCTCTTATATTTTGTATGTTTTCTTTCTTATGTTTTGTATGTTTTTTTTTCTTAGAATTTGGATAATTCTTTATCTTATGTTTTGGTGTTTTTGTTTCTTGGAGTTTCAAAAATTTTTTTGAAAAGAGAAATTAGGATGCGTAATAAATAGTAAAAGATAAATTAGAGTAAGAAGAGGCAATTAATAATCATTAATTTTGTATTTTTTTAAAAAAATTTAAATAGCTACTAATTAATGATAATTAATTAGTATAGAATATAATTTAAAATTATTTGTTAGCTTGTTGACTAAATCCTTTTTGGTTTCCTAGTGAGATATATATATATATATATATATATATATATATATATATATATATATATATATATATATATATATATATATATATATATACTAAAACTGGATTTTTTCTCAACTATTAAAAGTGACGTGTCGATCTCTTATGCCTTCGTTTTCCCTCCAAAACGAATAAAAAAATTTTTCTATTCTAAATTATTTTATTGTAATTATATTAATAATTAATACTAAATGAATAATATATAATTATACTAATTTAGCAACATATCTTCATTATAATTATATCAAATCAATATTTAATGCACTATTAAACTATTTATCAATTATCAATTAAAAATACTTTTAATAATTTTAATGATAACAATAATATAAATAATAGTAATAATAATAATAATAATAATAGTTACCCGATTCACGTATATCAAATAATTTTTCTAAATTATTTTACAAAAAATATCTTTAATATAATTATATTGTAATTAATATTTAATGAATAATATATAATTATACTAATTTAGAAATATATCTTCATTATAATTGTATCAAATCAAAATTTAATGCATTATTAAACTACTTATCAATTATCAATTAAAAATACTTTTATTCATTTTAATGATAATAATAATAATATCAGTAATAGTAATACTAATAATAAAAAATCTTTGTTACCCGTGATATGATGAAATTAATATATAATTATACTAATTTAGGAACATATATTCATTATAATTGTATCAAATCAATATTTAATGCATTATTAAAAAATTACCTTAATAATAGGTAATTTACATATTTATTTTTGTTTTACTAAAGTCTATATATAGTGTTTTCCTGTGGTACATAAATCTAAATTTGAGAGTTAATTCATTTTTTCTTTTTTACTACTTCATAGAATAAGAATGTATTCTTCGTTTTTTATTGAAGTTGATCTTTTTAAGGTACAATTTATAATTTTTTTATAATATTTTTCATATACTCATTCTATTATATTATTCTTTTAATAATTTTTTATTTGTTGTTACTCTAAGTTATTCTTATCGTCTAATGTTCCAGTTCGATTGTCTTTTGCCACAATCATTTACAATACATCACATCCATGAAATACCTCATCGAGTTGTCTTCACTGAAACTGGGTTTTTTTCCGACTAATGTGAAAGTGAGGTGTCACTTTCTCGTGAACCCATTTTCCCTCCAAAATGAATGCATTTAATGAATAATGCATAATTATACTAATTTAGGAAAATATCTTTATTTTAATTATATAAAATCAATATTTAATTTACTATTAAACTACTTATCAATTATTAATTAAAAATATTTTTTATTATTTTCATGAATAATACATAGTTATACTAATTTAAGAAAATATCTTTATTATAATTATATAAAATTAATATTTAATGCATCATTAAACTAATTATCAATCAAAAATATTTTTAAATATTTTAATTATATTCATTTTAATTATATTCATATCCTTCTAATTCTTATTCATTATCCAATGATTTTATTAGTGGCAAGTTGTTAACCCATTTATATTGATGATAATAATAATAATTTTATTAGGATAAATATCAAATTCTATTCCTAATATAAAAATATAAAATTTGATTCCTTCCATTTTTATTTTACCACTATAAAAGACCATGTATGCTAGAAGAAAATATCATTCCTTTACCAATTACTCTTTTATTTGATAGCTTTTACAACAATTCTTTTTCTTCCTATGAGGCATCATTGCAAGAAGACAACTATCGTGGATACAAACTACCATACTATCCAACTTTCGTGCTTATCATTCGGAGCTCTATAAGATATGTTATCTATGAAGTATTTATAGACCATGGTGTTATCATGTATGTATAAATAAAAATTGTTTTGTATTTAGATTTAAGTCATTTACCTGTTTGTGATATATTGTAGTGTGAAATTACTTTCAATATGTGTTATGTAATGATATTATGTTCTAATTTAAACTTTTACTTTAGAACTGTATTATGATTTTATCTCATCATTTTTTTCTTAGATATCAAGTTGACGTATTTTTATTTATTATTATTATTATTGAAACGAATGTGATATGAAATGTACCAAAAAAATTCTCACATTTAATTTATTTTATTGTAGTCTTCTATCTATTCTATTTATTTTTATTTTCTTCTTATTCATTTTATTTTCTTTTCAAATGTTATGTAATCTATCATAATTTATACCCATCTACTTCTATTTAATATATTAAAATTGTGTTTTTCTCCAACTAATGAAAGTGAGGTCTCACTTTCTCGTGAACTCATTTTTCTTCCAAAATGATTGCACTATTTCTCTCTTTTAAATTTATTTTTAAAAATTATCTTTAATTGATATAATTATATTATAATTAGTATGTAATGAATGATACATAATTATACTAATTTAAGATAATCTCTTTATTATAATTATACTAATCTCTTTTAAATTTATTTCAGAAAATTATCTTAATTATAATTATATAACAATATTATACTTAGCATTTAATGAATAATTCATAATTATATTAATTTAGAAAAATATCTCTATTATAATTATATAAAATCAATAATTAATGCATTATTAACCTAATTATCAATCAAAAATATTTTTAACTATTTTAATTATATTGATTTTAATTATATTAATATAATTCTATTTTTTATTCATTATCCTAAAATTTTATTAGTGACAAGTTATTATTTGAATGGTGACCTATATAATACTAATAATAATAATAATAATAATAATAATAATAATAATAATAATAATAATAATAATAATAATAATAATAATAAGATAGAAAATTATATTTTAGAGAAATATAAATTGATTATTAATAATTGGTTATTAATAATAATGATAATTATATGATTAATTTTTAGTAATCATTAAATATATTTAATATAAATAACCAAATTTAATTAATTAACAAATGAAAAAAAATATTATTACACGATTGTAGAAGCAACAATATATATATATATATATATTAATAACCAATTTAATATTAATAACGATAATTATCGTTATTATTTAATAATAATAATAATAATAATAATAATAATAATAATAATAATAATAATAATAATAATAATCTTTTCTTTTATTAAAACACTCATCTAATTGAATTAATATAAATATTTAATGAAAATAAAGGATGGATTTTTTGGTAAATTTGTTAGTTACTCAACCGATTCATCTTATTTATTGTGATTGAGATTGATATATAATCATAAAGATTTTTTTTTCTCCATTAATTTTAGTAAAGAAATTCATGACGTAAAATAAAATAAAATAAAGTCAGTATTTACTTTTTTTCTCAATATTTTTTATATTTACGGTAAATATTAAATGTAAAAAAGAAAAAAATAATATTAATTATTATCACTTTTATCTATTTACATTCATAATTAAATTTAATATAATTATAGTAAGTCTCTATAATTATAACAATTTATATCTATTACATATATAGTAATTATATTATATATAATTATATATCTCCTCTTTTATATATACTTAGCAAGTATTTCTATTTATATAATCTACTTAATATATTAAAATTGGATTTTTTTCAATTAATGAGTGAGGTGTGGATTTCTCATGAATTCATTTTCCCTCCAAAATGAATGCATTTAATGAATAATGCATAATTATATAAAATTCATATTTAATACATTATTAAACTACTTATCAATTATCAATCGAAAATATTTTTAATAATAATAATAATAATAATAATAATAATAATAATAATAATAATAATAATAATAATAATAATAATAATAATAATATACTTTTACTTAATATACTAAAATTGTATTTTTCTCTAACTAATTGAAGTGAGGTGTCAATTTTTCATAAATTCATTTTTCTTCTAAAATGAAAGCACTATTCTCTCTTCTAAATTTATTTTACAAAAATATCTTTATTATATTTATATTACAATTAACATTTAATAAATAATGTATGATTATACTAATTTAGGAAAATATATTTATTATAATTATATAAAATTAATATTTAATGCATTATCAACTAATGAAAGTGAGGTGTCAATTCTTTATGAATTTATTTTTTCTCCAAAATGAAAGTACTATTCTCTCTTCTAAATTTATTTTAGAAAAATTAAAATTCCATGCTGAATATAGGTGGCAAGTAAAAAAAAAAAGCAAGTTCATGGAATCAAATCATATTTCTATAACATATATAAGAATGTATATTTTTATTATATAAAAATTGAATTTCTGCACTTCATGATGGGCGTGACATACTTCTTAGCGTGTTTCTTAATTTATTTTTTATAACTTATTGAATACAATTTATTATAGCAAATTAATTATATCAACTAATTGATTTGATTATGTATTTAAATATCACACGATTTATTATAATTTATATCAATCAAATAATTGTAATTTATTATATCAATTATTTTAATTCATTAATTTATAAGGTACATAATAACATAGATGATTTATTACTTATAATAATTAAATACAATAAATACATATTAATTTAGTTAAAAAAATCATTGTCTCCTATGTTTTTCTATTTATCTTTTCTAATTCATTAAATCCAATCAATTATAATAAATTAATTATATCAACTAATTAATTCAATCAATTATTTTTTAATTTATTTTTTGAATTCAATAAATCAAATAAAATTAATTATACTAATTATTTGTATTGATTAATTGATTTGATTAATTCTTAAAAATATTTTTGTTTAACTTATTTTATTTATTTAAATATAACTAATTAGTTATTTAATTTTATTAGGATAAATATTAAATTCTATTTCTAATATAAAAATATAAAATTTCATTCATTTTATTTTTATTTTACCACTATAAAAAATCATATATGTTAGAAGAAAACATCATTCATTTACCAATTACTCTTTCATTGGGTAGCTTTTACAACAATTCTTTTTCTTCCTATGAGGCATCATCACAAGAAGGTAATCATCATGGATACAAATCAGCACACACTCTTCAACTCCCGTGCTCATCATTCAGAGCAATATATGATATGTTATCCATTAAGTATTTATAGACCATGGTGTTATCATGTTTGCATAAATAAATAAAAAATTCGTAATTAAGTTTAAGTCATTTACCTATTTGTGTGGTATATTGTAGTGTAAAATTACTTTTAATTTGTGTTGTACAATGATATTATGGTTTAATTTAAGCTTTTATTTTAGAATTGTGTTATGATTTTATCTCATCATTTTTCTTAGATATTAAGTTAATGTATTTTTATTTATTATTATTGAAGCGGATGTAATATAAAATTTGTAAAAAGAAAAAATTTTTTCATTCAATTTATTTTATTATAGTCTTCTATTCTTCTATTTCTTTTTATTTTTTATTTATTTTATTTTCTTTTTAAATATCATATAATTTATTATAATTTATACCAATTAATTAATTATAATTCATTATATCAGTTAGTTTAATTCATTAATTTATAATATACATGATAATATAGATCATTTGTTACTTATACGTTTATTTTTTTAAAATCTAAATCTGAATAATTATATTTTCATTTTTTGTTATGAACAAAATATTATTAATAATGAATAATAATTAACCACTCATACTTTTAATCAAAGTGTTTAGATGATTTTTATATTTATTAATATTAATTATTAATTATTTTTTTATAAATAAATTATATTATAATTTGATGTTATTTCATAATTGATTAATGTTCATGAAACTATACTCTAAATTTTATATTTTATAAATATTTTATTTAAATATAATTTTTTACCATAAAAATGTATTATTTTTAATAATATCATAATTTTATTTTTTAATTATTCTGATTCAATATCTTATCAAATACTAATTAAAGACATTCTTCCATTTGCTTTTACTAATCTATTTTCTAACTATTATATAAAATTAAAATTGTATTAATGAGTTTAATATTAAAGTTAATTTGGCTTTTTATTATTTAGAGTATTTTTCAATCAATAATTTTATACTCTTTACTTTTTTTTTTCGGTTTCATTTTGAATTTTAATTTAGTACTTAAAGGTAGTGAAATTCCATTAATACTGAAATAAAGTTACAAAAGGGTCCATAGGGTAGAATAAGTAAAATAATGTAATACCCACATTGCAATATCCAAATGAAATAACTTATGATTTAAAAATTTTATCTTTCTCTTTCTCGCCGTTTATTATATTATCTATTCTATCTATTCTATTATATAAAAATCGAATTTTTACCTTTAATGATAGAATCAACGTAGCATGCTTCTGCTTTATTTTGTTTAACTCATTAAAGTCAATTCATTATGATGAATTAATTATATCAGCTAATTGATTTGAATAGATATTTAAGTATTACACAATTTAAAATTATGTATATTAATTATTTGATTTAAATTTTATTATATATAAATTTAAGGAATAAATTAAAATAAGATAATTTATTACTTATTTAAATTGAATACAACAAATATAAATTAATTTAGTTAAAAATTTAATATTTTCTAATCTTCTATACATAAAAATGACAAAACAAAATTATAAAAATAATCTTTTTATCACTTTTGCTATTTTAATTTTATTTTCTTTGTTTTTTTATGTATAATTTATTTTATATTAACTTTGTTTATTTAATAATAAAATATACTCATATTAATTCTATCATATAATAGAAGTTTAACCCAAGTTCAAAATGCTAAAACAAAAAAAGAAAACAGTGGGTATATGATTAGAGAAAAATGTATAATAATGACAAAATATACTAAAACTGAATTTTTTCTCCAACTAATAAAAGTGAGGTGTTAATTCCTCATGAATTCATTTTTTCTCTAAAATAAAATCACTATTTTCTTTTCTAAATTTATTTTAGAAAAATATATTTATTATAATTATATTACAATTAACATTTAACGAATAATGCATGATTATACTAACTTAGAGAAATATTTTTATTATAATTATATAAAATCAATATTTGATACATTATCAACTAATAAAAGTGAAGTGTCAATTCCTCATGAATTCATCCTCCAAAATGAAAGTACTATTCTCTTTTCTAAATTTATTTTAGAAAAAAATATTTATTATAATTATATTACAATATTACAATTAGCATTTAATGAATAATGCATAATTATAATAATTTAAAAAAGTAAATAAAATCCAGTAATTTATCTTCTAACTGCACATGTGTATAGAATAACTTTTAAGAATGAGTCATGTATAGTAAATACGGTCGATAATTGTAAAAATGTATACTAACATTGATATAATATTATTTCACGTATATGTTTTGCAGGTATCAAAGAAAAGTGTTGAGTTGTTTTTTAGTAGATTTAGATTATTTATTGTTTATTAGAGAATTTTATGCATTAGAATTCTCTAATAATTTATTATTTATTTTGAGCTAATTTTGATATGTTTTTACTTGACAGTAAAACAACATATAAAACTTTGTTGGTGGGTCTAAATATTATTAAGTTATTTATGGTCACATTGAGTATATATGTTTGATTTATTGAAGAAAGTAGATTACTAAAACCAATTAATAACTATTTTAGAGTTAATATATTTAACACTAGCTTAAGAAAAAATAAATAATACATAACATGTTATATTTTTATTAATGAAATTATTATAATTTGAATTAATTTTAACAAAATAATTTAAAATTATAATTTCAATTTTATCACGTGCATGGCACGGGTGATTAAACTTATATATCACTAAAATTGGATTTTTCTCGAACTTATGATGATGAGGTGTCACTTTTCTGTTAATCCATTTTCTCTCCAAAATAATTGCACTATTCGCTCTTCTAAATTTATTTTAAAAAAATATCTTTAATTAATATAATTATATTATAATTAGTATTTAATGAATGATATATAATTATACTAATTTAAGAAACTGTCTTTATTATAATTATATCAAATCAATATGATATGATATGATATGATAATAATATGCTAATGGCATGAGTTATTCTAATCGTAATAAAATTCTTTTCAATACACGGATTATTCTATTATTCTATACTTATAAGTCTTTTTAATGATATAATAATAATAATAATAATAATAATAATAATAATAATAATAATAATAATAATAATAATAATAATAATAATAATAATAATAATAATCTACTTAATCTATTAAAATTAAATTTTTTTTCTAACTAATGAAAATGAGGGATCATTTTCTGATGAGTTTTTTTCTCCAAAATAAAAATATTATTCTTTAATATATTTACATTTATTATTTATCAATTTCTTTTATTTTTATTTCTCACATTTGTTAAAGATTTTTTTTAATTATTGTTATTTAATTTACTTATTTTAGATATTAATTATTAATAAGTCTTCACAATTATTTTTCAACTATTAGTATTATTGGTATATTAGTATATTTTTAGAAATATTGGAAGTGAGAATGTCAATTTCTTATAAACTTTTTTCTTTCCAAATAAAAGCGTTATTTTCAATATATTTATATTTACTATCTTTTCAATCTATTTAAAAAAATATCTTTTTTATAATTATATAAAAATTAATATTTAATATATTATTATACTAATTGTCACTTATTAAATATTTTTAATCATTCTAATGATTATATTAATTTATATAATTCTAATTCTCTATCATTATGCAAGTTGATATGCACGTTGATACAAGTTAATACTAATTATTATATTAATTATATAATACTAATAGTGGATCATTAATATTTTTAATTATTATTTTTCAATTATTATTTTTAATCAAGCATAATTAGTAGCGAATTGATACATACATTAATAGTGACGACAAATTGATATTGATATTAATTAATTAATTAATAATAATAATAATAATAATAATAATAATAATAATAATAATAATAATAATAATAATAATAATAATAATAATAATAATAGAAGAAAAGGTCTAAACAGCACATGCACACATTATATTTTAAAAAAGCAAAACATATTTTTAAAAAGATTAAGATATCAATAATTAAAAATAAAAAAATAAACATAATTCTATAATTCTAATTGCCATAAATCTGATACTAATATTGATAGTGATAAATTGATATTGATATCAATAATTAATTTCTATAGTTATTTTTGTACTACTAATTACCATAAATATGATACTAACGTTAATAGTGGTAAGTTGATATTGATATCAATAATTAATTTCTATAATTAATTTTGTACTACTAACCTAGGTTATATATAATGTTTCTTTTGTGATTTGTGAGTCTAAATCTAACAGGCAAATCATTCTTTTTTTCTAATTTGTTATTCTTCTTTGATTGAGCAATTATTTCTAAGGAGCTTTGTAGGTGAAGTTCAAGTCTCATTTCCTCCACGCTTTCTACATTTGTTCGAAAATATTCGAAGTGGAGCATCTAATAAGATTGAATTTTCTCAATTTAGGTTCAATTTTAAAAAATTCGTTCAAATTTGAAGATGCAATTTCAAAGATTGGTACTATATTTAAATTTTATTCTCTTAAACTTTTGTATTAAAATAATTTTATAACATACTATGATTTTTTCAGAAACTACCGGCCTTCTGGTGCATCAATGCAATATCATTGAGGAAAATAAAGGTCAATTTAGTTTGACAATTTTAACAAAAAGATGGTCTGAATTTGTACGGATTCTAAATGTTCGATCTTATGATGTTATTTCGATTGGTTGTCGTTACTAGAATGACTCTAATCTATACGTATCTAAGGACTAGAATAGCTTAAATATTATTTAAATAATTTAGTTCTAATATTAGTATTTGATTAAATTAGTTTTAGAGAAATTTAAATTGTTGCCTCAATTTATATATTATGACTATTCTTTTTGATATGTTATTTTTTAATTTTTTTAATATGAAATTTCTTTCTTTTTTTGATTTCTAAGTTTATTTTTTTCTTGGATATATGTATCACCTTTTTTTATTTTTTGTATTTCAGATTATGATGGTGAGGTGTCACTTTTTTGTTAATCCATTTTTCCTCCAAAATGATTGCACTATTTGCTCTTCTAAATTTATTTTAGAAAAATATCTTTAATTAATATAATTATATTATAATTAGTATTTAATGAATGATACATAATTATACTAATTTAAGAAACTGTCTTTATTATAATTATATCAAATCAATATGATATGATATAATATGATATGATAATAATATGCTAATGGCATGAGTTATTCTAATCATAATAAAATTCTTTTCAATGCACGAATTATTCGGTTATTCTGTACTTATAAGTCTTTTTAATAATAATAATAATAATAATAATAATAATAATAATAATAATAATAATAATAATAATAATCTACTTAATCTATTAAAATTATTTTTTTTCTAACTAATAAAAATGAGGTGTCATCAATATACTAAAGTGATTAAAAATTTAATTATATTGTGTGGATACAAGATTGATTAATTAAGATTAAAGCGTGGAAAAAAAAAATAGTCACAATACGTGATTTTGCTTTTCTTGCCAATGTATAAAAATACGCGAAAGAAAAGAAAAATTAAAATATCATCATTTAAAATAAAAATAGTTAATCATCATGCGTATGAAAGGGGATTGAGAAATATGTATGGATAGAAAAAATAAAAAATTATTGCACAATTGTAGAATAAAAAATAATCATATATATAAGGAAATAATCATAACAAAAAAGATTAATATATGTGACTTAAATATTTTTATGTACAATTAATATATATGTATACATAAATAAAAAATTAAAATATTTAGAATTATTTAACAAAATTAATATATACGTATACATAAATAAAGAAATTATTATCAAAAAATTATTATAATTTATGAAGATTACACATACGATGACATTAATAATAAAGAATAAAAAAATTATCAACTGATTATAGGCTCAAAAAAAAAATTATGATAAAAAAATAACTAATATATGCGATTTAAATATATCTACATACAATTAATATATGTGTATAAACTAAATAAGAAAATATTTAGAATTATTTAATAAAATAAATATATTTTGAGAATAAAAAAATTATTAACTAAATAATTAATATATACATATAAATAAATAAAAAAATTATTATTATTTATGAAGATTATTATGCGTACGATAGTATTAATGGAATAATAAAATCATTGAATGATTGTAGGCTCAAAATAAAATATTCATAATCAGAAAATCAAAAAATAATTAGCATAGGTGACTTAATATATATGTATACTTAAATAAGAAAAAATTTAAAATTATTTAAACAAAATAAATAAATATATCCTACCAATAAAAAAAAATTATTGACTAAATGATTAATATATACCGGTAGCATAAATAAAAAAATCCTTAAATAAAAAAATAGTACGTTTTTTATTTTGGGAATAAAACGTAAATAATTATAATATAATGATTTATTTAATTATTAATATTTATAATTATTATTTTAATCATAAATTTAGAAAAAAAAGAAGATTAACAAAAACGATTAATGATTATATTAGAGTTGTTACACTTAACACTAGATTAATAAAAAACGAACGCATAACATATTACTTTTTTATTAATCAAATTATTACAATTTAAATTAATTTTAATAAAATAATTTAAAATTATAATTTAGAAATGAGAAAAAAAATAAGATGCACACTGTGATATCAATTTACAATCTAATTAATTGATCATCTATGTGATGATTAAACAACCGAATACATGCCAATGAGTTATAGCTCAAATGGCATAGTCTTCCATACTCAATTAAGAGGTTGCGGGTTCGAATCTCCTATCTTTGGTAAAAAAATAAAAAATAAAAAATAACCGAATACATAATTATTCTCTAATTTACAAAATTTAACAAAGACATTGGTAAGCATATTGGTTTAGCATTTATTTATATATTTTATTTATTTATATTATATTTGTAATCATATTATATCTATTTTTATCAATATATGTTTTTTAAAAAATATCGTTAGTGTTAGCACATGGTGTACTAAATAAATTGAATGATAGAAACACGTAACTATTTTCTAATATTGTAATGTAGACTTGCAATATCAGTATATTAATAGTGAAGTGGAGAAAAAAAATGTAATATCATATCAATTTTTTTAAATCATAATTTAAATATTTTAAATGGGATAATTTTATTTAAAGAATTCATCGTTCAAACATAATTGTTATACACTTAATAGTTACATTTGAATTAATACACTTAATATCATATTTAAAAAAGAATGAACAATACACATCATATTACTTATTTATTAATTAAATATTATAATTTAAATTAATTTTAATAGAATAATTTAAAATTATAATTTCAATCTTATCACGTGCATGGCGCGGATTATTAGACTTGTATATATATAAACTCACTATTTATTTGGCTCCATTAGTCTCTTATAAAAATTTAACTAATTATCTCTATCACCTAAACAACATTATTCGTATTTATGTCCTATTTCTTTTATGAGTAAATTGCAGTGAATATTTGCATTTTACACGTAAATCGCAATGGAGTCAAGATCAAAATTTTAAAAGAAAACAAGAGAGTAGTAAATAGATAAAAGAGTAGCGTTGCGATTTTTAACTTCATCTTTTTCTACTTCTGAAACTGTTACTGCTTGTAAGTTCTAATGGCATGATGGTAGCGGTGGTGGTTCTTGGTTAGTTGTGTGATATGGAGATGGCTTTTCAATCAGTAAAGCGATTGATATTGAACAAGTGAATTAGGACTTTAGAACTTACAACTTAATAGTGAAGTGATTTAGGCAGAAAGTATTTTACGTGTTTCAACGATTTCGAAGAGACCAACATTTGGTGTTTTTTTTTTTATTTTTTTTGGGTAATCTTTGAATTCTAGATACATTCTCTTTTAAAGAAAATGATAAAAATACACATGAATTTTATACAGTAGATAAATATACATCCTAATTTTTTAATGAATTATTTGTACACATCAATATAAAATTCTCTTATTATTTCTAACATTCCGTTACTTGAGTAATTTTTTCGGCGATGATAAAAGCCAAATGACACATTATTGTTTGATGTGGCCGTTTTAGATGATACAATAAAAACTAAAATTGTTAAATTTGTTAAAATAAAAGTATTCTCACTGTCACTTCTTCATTTTCATTTCTCACCTCCATCACCGCAGCTACCACCCTCACACCTTCAACTCCAACTCCACGACCTTGAATTCATACCCCTCTTTTTCCATCCCTGTCTCCGGATCTGTTGTTCCATTCTTCCATTTCTTTAGATCTTGATGTCTTTCTTCTCCCAAACTTCTTTTTATTATAAAAAATTGAATGTTGTTGTTATTGTTGGAATTAAAGAATGTGATAGTACTAATAGAATTGTGGTGGTAGAGGTTAGAGATGACATAAGAAAGGGATAAGATGGAGTTGATAAATTGAGAATTCGGGAGGGTAGGTGACAACAGGAAGAGGTTGGGGGTTTGGGAGGGTGACAGTGGAAGACTTGAGGTTGAGTTTTGAGGTAGTAGCTGTGAAAGGTAGTGTTGATGCCATGGTGTTGGGTGTTTGTTGAGAATGATGCTGTGCTAGTGGCGGCGGCGGCGACAGCAAAAAGATGAGGATGAAACTGAAAATGGAGGAGTGGTAATGAGAATAATTTTATTTTAACAAATTTAATAATTTTATTTTTCATTGTGTCATCCAAAATGGCCACATCACACAATAACGTGTCACTTGGATTCTCCACCACCGCCGGAAAAATTACTCAAGCGACGGAAGATTAGAAATGATAACGGAATTTCATATTGGTGTGTACAAATGACTCATTAAAAAATTAGAGTGTACATCTATCCACTGTATAAAAATTCGTGTGTACTTTTGTTTATTTTTCCTTCTTTTAAAATTTCTTGACCTAACTACTATTTGTTTAATCAATTTGGGTTGGTGATGCGTGAGCATCTTTCCTACCTTTTCCTAGTAAATTTGTATTTAATTTGTTGAGTTTAATCAAAAATTAATTATCTTTTAGCCATTATGGATGCTACTTTGAGTCTTGTGCAATTCTGTTTATTTTAGGTAGCATTCGGATGGATTTGATGGAGTTTCCGCAGAAAAAGAGAAGGTGAATGATGTTGTCAACCTTGACCTCTCTACACTCAAACTTGAATAACTCAAGTAACAAAGGTCCAATTGACGTGATTCTAGTGGCGTTGGAAAGCTAACTTCAAGAGCTTTCCAACGATATATAATAGTCCATACTTCTTCTTTATCAATTCAGCCAAGGCTGCGCCTAACTTGAGATTTCTCAAGTTAGGCGTGGATTATTAAGGAATCAAGTGGTCCCCAACTCTCCAAGAAGCAAGCACGCAATCTCCTATTAATTCTGATTTAAAATTTATTTTATTTAAAAATAGGAAAATATATTATTTAGTTTTAGAAAATATATTTTACATTAATTATTAGGATTAGATATAAAAGGAAAAAGAATCTCTTCTCTTAGACCTCATTTCGCACTTTACAGTTTTTCAGAATCCTAATTTTTCTCTCTGAACCATGAGCAACTAAACCTCCACTGTTAAGGTTAGGAGCTCTGTCTATTGTATGGGTTGATACTATTATTTTTCTATTTTAATTCATGTACTGATTTATAATTCAAGAATTGTTTTCGTTCTTTATCTTATGAATTTGGGTGGAACGGAAGTATGACCCTTGTTCTAATTGCGTTCTTGTATAACTTGGAAAAGCTCTTTATTTGAATAACAGCTTGAAAACATATTCTCCTAAATTTCTAATTATCTGGACTTAAACGGGATACGTGACATATAATCCTCTTATATTTGGGTAATTAGGATTTCTATGGCATATAAACTAGAATTAAACTTCACCTTCTAATTAGAATTAATTGACCAAGGAATTGGCGGTTGATGAATTTTAGAGGAGACTAAAAAGGTCTAAGAAATTAGGATTTAGTCACATATGGTTTGCCATGAATTAAATCTTGCATGAGTAAAATAGTTAGTAAGAAAAGTCACATATGGTTTGCCATGAATTAAATCTTGCGTTCCTTTTTTTATTTTATTTATTTTTCTTCTTTTATTTTTGTTTTTCTTTATGTTTTATTTATTTTCGTTTTTATTTTTTATTTTTATTTTTCTTTATTTTATTTTTTTTGTATATATATATATATATATATATAATTTCTTTCTGTTCTTTCTTCTTTACTTGCTTGTTTACCACATGGTGCGTTTAATTCTGTTTGGTGTTTTGTGCTAAGAAAAATAATGGAGAGAGATCACATGGGTTACTACTCACACCCAATGAGTGATTCTTATTATTGTGGATGGAGGAACTACCCAAATTTTGGTTGGCAAAGTCAAAACCAAAGAAACTTCAGTGCTCCATGTTCCAACTATCAACAACCACCATCTCCATATTCATACCAAGAGCCACCATCTCCCTATTCATACCAAGAACCACCACCTCTCTATCCATATCAAGAACCATCATCTCCTTCTTATTCATATCAAGAACCATCATCTATTGAGCTTCTCATGAAAGAATTCATACATGATATAAAGACGAGTGTCAAAAATGTAGAGAAATATGTGCAGTTGATTATCAAGTCCCAGGAAGAGGAACAAGCAAATTCCTTCCCAAGAGATATAATGCAAGATCCTATGGAAGAAAGTGAGGGAATCAATCAAAGGAGTTCATACTCCAGTGAATTAGAGAATTTTTCACCCTCACACATGGAAGAACAGGAAGATGCAAAAACAAAGGAGGAAGATACACAAACAAAGAAGGAAGATACACAAACAAAGGAGGTTGTAAAGGATGAAAACAATTATGGGAATCTACACTCCAATGAAGCAGAGGGAAGGGTACACTCCAACCATCACACAACACCCAAATTTTGAAATCAAAGAAGTGAAGGCAACCAAGGAAAGCACTAAAGAGGGGATTGTGACCAAGAAACAGAAGAAAATATCCATAAAAAAGAGAAGGTTAGCAAAAAATAATCCAACCTCTACCCCAACAAGCAAGGTGAATCAAGCTAACTACAATAAAAGAAAGCCTGTTAGGAGGAATTTATATCAGGGGGCACTAATTTTCACCTCTTCCCCCTTGGAGACATTTCTTTTAACCAACTGGAAGAAGAGGAAGAAAATTCAACAATCAAGTGTCAAGCTAGTGACATTAAAGAAGCGTTTGTTGGAAGGCAACCCAACTACTAGTATCCTTGTTTTTGCAGTTACTGTGGTTTAATTTTTATAGTTATTTTTATTTTAGCATTATAATTATTTTAGTTTTGATTTTAAATTACTTTATCTTTTTTTTTAGAATTTTTCTTGTTTTACATGTGTTTTGGTCATGCAGAATGATTAGAATAGAAACATGAGCAATTAAGAAGAATTTTTGACACCTTGTTTTCAGATTTTCTTTGCTTGAGGACAAGCAAACTTTTAAGTTTGGTGTTGTTGCTTTGCTTATAGATTTTATGTTTATTTTAATGGCACTAAAGGGAGGCAAATCATTTTTACAGAGGAGCATAACCTGAAGAATGAGATGGCTACTAGGATAACTGAGGTAGTTGAGTTCCTTTTATTCTATTTCTCTTCCATTCTTATTTTGTTGTCTTCTGTTTTCTGTTGCTTTGATTGCCTGTATAATCTTTAGTACTTTCAGTTCTTAGATTTAATTTCATTCTGTCATTTGCTTTTAGGTAAAAAAATGTTTCATGTACCACTCACTGAACTTGAATCTAAAAAGAGAAAAAAGAAGTGATGTATTACTTGAGAAATTGAGTTCAATTTTAAGAGTAGTCTCATTTATCCAAATGTGGTGGTATTTTCTGTAACTCTAAATGCATGACATGAACAGTGCATATTTAAATTTGAATCAAAGAATGTTGATATACAAGGAACAGGAATTTAGAGAACTATTATGAATTCTCTGCAATAAGTGAAAGTTAATCCTTGAAAAAAAAATAGCAAAAGAAAAATAAAAGCAAGGTCCAAGGCTCTGAGCATCAATGACTAAGGAGGTCAGACATGATTAAAAGCTCAAAGAGTTATTTCCTTAGTCATATGCTTGTGGTGTTCTTGTGTCAAGTAATTCTTGAGACAGAATATCTAGAGTCGAGGCCAAATACAGTTAGCAGAGTATGCCAAAGGCTTTGAGCACCACTGTCTAGGAGTAACTAAAAGAAAAATCAGAACTTAAAGAGAGTTCCCCAGTCAAGTGCTTGTGGTGTTTTTGTGTCAAGTGAAGCTTGAGACAAAATATTTAAAGTCACGGCTAGACTCAAGGTGCAAAGCACCAAAGAAAAGAGAATTAAAAGGAATTTGCTGTGTTCAAGGATTTAACTAGAGTACAAAGAGCAGAGAATTCATAATATGATCCGGATTCTAATTCTGAATAACAATGACATTCCTCTGATTTAAAGGAGAGTGAGATGACAAAACTATTCAGAATTATAATAGATAAACCCCATTTTAAGAAGAGACATGAGCATAACTGAACTCTCACCTCTCATGCAAATTCACATCTTAATCATGTACTAATTTTGGTTGCTTGAGGACAAGCAACAAGTCAAGTTTGGTGTTGTGATGCGTGAGCATCTTTCCTACCTTTTCCTAGTGAATTTGAATTAAATTTGTTGAGTTTACTCAAGAATTAATTATCTTTTAGCCATTATGGATGCTACTTTGAGTCTTGTGCAATTCTGTTTATTTTAGATAGCATTCGGATGGATTTGATGGAGTTTCCGCAGAAAAAGAGAAGAAGGCAAATGATGCTGTCAACCTTGACCTCTCTGCACTCAAACCTGAATAACTCAAGTTACAGAGGTCCAATTGACGTGATTCTAGTGGTTTTGGAAAGCTAACTTCTAGTGTAAGGCCATCCACGCGTGCGTGTGAAGGACGCATACGCGTGGCCCTGTTTTCATCACAAAGTTGATTTTGATTTTTAAAAGCCAAATTTCATACTTCTAAGCCTCCGATCTCACCACTTATGACTTAAATCATTATGATATGCCTAGCAATGGGAAGAAGAGCTAGGGGATGTGGTAACTTGCGAGTGAAGCAAGGGAAAAATGAATGATCAATGAGGATCAAAGTTGACTATATGAGATGCGGAGGATGGCGGTGGAAGTGCTGTATGTGCCATGAGCCTAAGGGCTGTAAATGATATGAATGGCTGGTTATGAATTTAACCATGAGCCGGATGGCGGGATTATGGTCGTGTTATGGCGGTGTTATTATTATTTATGGACGTGTATAAATGCATATATTCTATTGAATAAAATGTTAATGTTGCACTTCCACTATCTAAGACACGAGTTTCCCTAGAAGAAAGCAGTGGCTAGCCACCACGTGCTCCAGGTGGAGACTCGAGACTCTGTTGACCCTATGTCATAAGGGTGGTCGGGCACTGTGAAAGCCCCGAATGAGCTCACCCTCGTGAATATACACCATTGAGGGTGTTGGATATGGATCATGATTATGATCACGATTATGTTGAGTATAACTCGAGTTGGGGATGCATGGCAGAGGGACAGTCCAATGGTTAGCTACCAGGACTTGTCGGGTTGGCTATATAACCGACAGATGATATCATCAGCCATTAGGGACAGGCATTCATCATATTGCATATTATATGAATTGTTTGAGATTGTCTAATTGACTGCATATTACCTGCTAATTGCCTAAATGCCTTATCTGTTCCTATTTGTATATCTTTTGTCTGATATAACTGTGTTTGTCATATTATACTCCTGTTGGTAGTTGGGAGGTTTGAAGGATTTGGAAAGGGAAGTATTAGTTAGACTGAAGGATCTTTAGTCAGTTTCCATTTATGGTTTAGCTTATTTATAAGCTTTGATCTTATCTGGAGGAAGGTCTAGGATTGCCTTCGGCTTTCCTCTGATATTACATGTTAAATATGTGGGAACTGTTACCATGCTGGAAACCTCTAGTTCTCACCCATGCGGATTTTGTGGTTTTCAGATGCAGGACGTGGGGTTTTGATAAACCACTATTTTATGGTTTATCTTGTGCTTAATTGAGTGGTTTTTATCAACTCTTTACCCACTTATTCATATTATTTGCATGGTTTTACATTTGCCTTCCTAATTATGTGCTTTGATTGAAAACATGCTTCTTTGGCCTTAAGTTCCCTATGTCTAATCCTCTTTTATTACCATTAGATGCCTTGATATGTGTGTTAAGTGTTTTCAGAGATTATAGGGCAGGAATGGCTCAGAGGATGGAAAGGAAGCATGCAAAAGTAGAAGGAATACAAGAAGTTGGAGAAACTGCTAAGTTGTCCAGCCTGACCTCTTCGCACTCAAACGGCTATAACTTTAGCTACAGAAGTCCAAACGACGCGGTTCCAGTTGCGTTGGAAAGCTATTTATCAATTTATATATATATATATATATATATATATATATATATATATTTGAAAATTTTTTTTGCTTGTTTTTCTCAATGCATATGATTAATTTATTGAATGCATGAACATGGCCTAAACATTTCTTTCACTTTTTCATAAAGATATATAACACCCAATTCTTAAACCGAACATTTCAAACCCACTTTTTCCCATACTTAATTCATGAGCACTCTCACTAGTCTAAGCTAACCAAGGATTCAAATTAAGGACATTATTGTTTTCCGCTTAGAGTTAATGATGTGCTAAAATAAAGAACAAATGGGTATAATAGGCTCAAAATTGGTTTGCAAAGGATAATGAAAGGTTAGGCCATATGGGTATGTAAGCTCAGTGAAATAAGGCCTCAATCATATAAGTGCATGCATACATCAAACAATGGAAATATAGAATTAAGCAAGACAAAGATCACAATTTTAGAGAGTAAAGCACACACCAAAAATAAAATATTGGTTGATAAAATGCAACCAATTCAAATAAGCTCAAAATCTTACAGGTTTTGTGTGTTCGAGCTCTAACCCATGTTCCAAAATAATATTTCTTCAAACAAGTGTAACATTAAATTTTATTCAAATTAGTGAAATTCTCTAAAAGGTTTCTTCAAAAAGAAAATATTACTTCAACTAAGTGGTAAAATATGCATAAAATCAAATAATCATGCAATCAAACATGCAAATGCAATAACTAGCAAGGAAAATAAACCATTGGTGTTGAGATAGAAGAGTAACTAACCCATGGAGATCGATATCGACCTCCTCACACTTAAAGATTGCACCGTCCTCGGTGCATGCTGAGATGTGCAGGTGGACGGGTTGTTCCAACTGATGCTTTTCTTTAAGGATTGTGCAGATGGACTTGTTTGTCTCCCCTTTTAGAAGTTTCTCCCTTTTTCCGTCTTTGATCGCCAGCCTGAAGGAAGAGAAAAAGAAGAACAGTAACCCAAAAATAAAGATAAGAAAATAAATGAAGTATGGGTGGGTTAATGCCAAATGATAAGGGTCTCATTTACATGGAAGCTTCAACATGTACGTGAGAAAACAATAGAAGCCATGGCATACCAGTGGTACAAAATTTGCAACAATGGGAGGAGTGTGGGTAATGAAAATATCAATATAAGTTCATGTCAATGCAAATGAAGTGCAAGTATCATAAAAGATTGGCATTGGCAGATAATTAATATCATCTCACAGTGTAAAACAAGTCACTAAGAACCAAAATAATTCAAGATGCAACAGTTGAATAAGAACATTTAACACCAATGGAAAATAATAAATTTAAAAAAGAAAACAAAAATATGCACAAAATTAAAATGCAATGAATGAAAATATGCAAATAAATTAAATAAAATAGAATGAAAGTGAAAAAGCATGAGAAGTTAAAAAGATGAAGAAAAAGAAAGTAAGAAAGGAGAGAGAAAGAAGAGAAGATAGAAGAAATTAGGAGTAGAGAAGAAAAGATAAGATAATTGGCACTAATCTGGATAAATTGTGCGACGTAGGCGACGCGGACGCGTGGTTTACGCGGTCGCGTGGTTCACGCGGTCACGTGGATAGCACTTCTATGAAGTGACGCGAATGCGTAGGTCACGCGTTCGCGTGAAGTGATTCTTGCCTGTAGCGCGAGTGCAGCCTCGCGGTCGCGCAACTCTCTGTTTTAAATGCATTTTGCCAAAAATCTGGGTGACGCGGTCGCGTGGTTGACGCGATCGCGTGAATGGCCTTATTTCCAATATGACGCGGACGCGTGGGGCACGCGTTCGCGTGGGAGGGCTTGGGCTTCCAGCACGAGTCCAGCCCAATTCCAGCTCAACTTTCGACCATACACCCTTTTTACGTCGATTTACAGGGCCACGCGGTCGCGTGGGTGACACGGACGCGTGGGAGGCTATTTTGCACATGACGCGGAAGCGTGGTGCACACGGTCGCGTGGATCAATTTGTGCCAAAGGCAGACCTCTAGCCACGCTCTCGTGTGACTCTCTGTTCAATCTCGTGTCTTCCCAACGCACTTGTGACGCGGACGCGTCAGGGACGCTGCCGCATCGCGTGCGTGCTTTTTTTGTTAATGTAGTATGCAGAATGCAATGCTAATATGAATGTTATGCATGATTCCAGGTTCAATAAAATAAAATAAAACAAACAAAACTAAATTAAATTATAATTGAAAAGGGACAATCATACCATGGTGGATTGTCTCCCACCTAGCACTTTTAGTTAAGGTCCTTAAGTTTGACACTTGGTGAGATCCCTGTTATGGTGGTTTGTGCTTGAATTCATCCAGGAATCTCCACCAATGTTTGTACTTCCAGTAACCTCCGGGGTCCTGGTGCACGAAATTGTGATCAATACTTTTCACAACTCAAATAATCCCCGGTAATGAATCCAAAAACTTGGTGTTCAATACCATGGCATAAACACAACTTCGCACAACTAACCAGCAAGTGTACTGGGTCGTCCAAGTAATAAACCTTACGCGAGTAAGGGTCGATCCCACAGAGATTGTTGGTATGAAGCAAGCTATGGTCATCTTGTAAATCTTAGTCAGGCAAACTCAAATGGATATGGTGATGAACGCATAAAAACATAAAGATAAAGATAGAGGTACTTATGTAATTCATTGGTAGGAACTTCAGATAAGCGCATGAAGATGCCTTCCCTTCCGTCTCTCTGCTTTCCTACTGTCTTCATCCAATCCTTCTTACTCCTTTCCATGGCAAGCTTATGCAAGGGTTTCACCATTGTCAGTGGCTACCTCCCATCCTCTCAGTGAAAATGTTCCTATGCTCTGTCACAGCATGGCTAATCATCTGTCGGTTCTCGGTCAGGCCGGAATAGAATCCAGCGATTCTTTTGCGTCTGCCACTAACGCCCCGCCTGCTAGGAGTTTGAAGCACGTCACAGTCATTCAATCATCGAATCCTACTCAGAATACCACAGACAAGGTTAGACCTTCCGGATTCTCTTGAATGCCGCCATCAGTTCTAGCCTATACCACGAAGACTCTGATCTCACGGAATGGTTGGCTCGGTTGTCAGGCGAGCACTCGGTTGTCAGGCGATCAACCATGCATCGTGCAATCAGGAATCCAAGAGATATTCACCCAATCGAAGGTAGAACGGAGGTGGTTGTCAGTCACACGTTCATAGGTGAGAATGATGATGAGTGTCACGGATCATCACATTCATCAAGTTGAAGAACAAGTGATATCTTAGAACAAGAACAAGCGGAATTGAATGGAAGAACAATAGTAATTGCATTAATACTCGAGGTACAGCAGAGCTCCACACCTTAATCTATGGTGTGTAGAAACTCCACCGTTGAAAATACATAAGAACAAGGTCTAGGCATGGCCATGAGGCCAGCCTCCCAATGATCTAAGATAGCATAACAATGAAGATAGCTACCCCTCGATGTCTCAATACAATAGTAAAAGGTCCTACTTATAGAAAACTAGTAGCCTAAGGTTTACAGAAATGAGTAAATGACATAAAAATCCACTTCCGGGCCCACTTGGTGTGTGCTTGGGCTGAGCAATGAAGCATTTTCGTGCAGAGACCTCTCTTGGAGTTAAACGCCAGCTTTTATGCCAGTTTGGGCGTTTAACTCCCATTTTGGTGTCAGTTCCAGCGTTTAACGCTAGGATTTCTGAGGGTGACTTTGAACGCCGGCTTGGGCCATCAAATCTTGGGCAAAGTATGGACTATCATATATTGCTGGAAAGCCCAGGATGTCTACTTTCCAACGCCGTTGAGAGCGCGCCAATTGGGCTTCTGTAGCTCCAGAAAATCCGCTTCGAGTGCAGGGAGGTCAGAATCCAACAGCATCTGCAGTCCTTTTCAGTCTCTGAATCAGATTTTTGCTCAGGTCCCTCAATTTCAGCCAGAAAATACCTGAAATCACAGAAAAACACACAAACTCATAGTAAAGTCCAGAAAAGTGAATTTTAGCTAAAAACTAATAAAAATATACTAAAAACTAACTAGATGATACTAAAAACATACTAAACAATGCCAAAAAGCGTACAAATTATCCGCTCATCAGGTCCCAAACTAGGCGCAGAAAGCCTTCAAGTAAGTTGAAGCAAGTGACAAGGCCCCAAGAATGTTGATTGCCAGAATGAATTCCGGGGTCCCAAATCTTGCCTTTGCACCCGTCTTCTTATTGATCATTAGTGTTTCAACCGGGTGGTAAGCAATCTGAATTCTCACTAAAGCGGCCAAACAACTGTCCAGACCCATTCAATTGAGCTCTACACCAACCTTTGCATTTAAACTTAAAGCTTCCAACCATAATGAACCTTGTAGGACAATTCTTACCACTGGCCATTTTCCTCTTACTCTTTATGCCACAAAGAGCTCTAAGTTGACCATCCGTCTCCAGTAACCCATATTCAAGTGGAATTAGAAAGCTAAGGGATATGAATTTTACCCACTTGAATGTTGTGAAGGATGATGGCAACTTAGGGGGAGGGGTCTCCAATAACTTTGGCAAGGTGATTTCAAGCTCCACTCCCTTGTGCTCTTTGACAACTTCCACCTCTTTGCAAACTTCTTTAATTTCAACCTCTTCCTTTTGGTAGCTTTCCTCCAATTCAATATCCTCTTTACTGCTTTCCAAGGGCATGGGAGGTTGTGCTTCTTCTTCTTGAATCTCCATCTCTTGATTGACCTCTTCCAAGTCTTCAACCATGATATGCCTTGGAGGTTGTACACCCTCCTCAGCATCAATTTCAATCGCCTTGGAAGGAGGTTCTATAACCTGACTTTCCCATGGAGGTTCGGCATCTCCTAAGTCTGCAACCACTTCTTCCTCTTCAATAATTACAGCTTCCTCCAATTGTTCCAGTACAAAGTCATGCTCTGTACTGTCCACTGGAGTTTCTAGTATCTCCTTCATGATACGTTCTTCATTAGATTGTCCACATGAAGCCATGGGGGTTCCTTGAGTGTCCAAACATCAGGAAGGTAATTGATTTATTGCTTGATTCAATTGGTGAAGGGTTGCAAGAAATTGATCCACTATTTTCTTGTGACGATCTGTTGATTCTTGTTGCGCTCGGCTATCATAAGTAGGATCATAGTGCTCTTGGATTGATGGATATGGAGATGGTGAATATTGAGGTGGTGGTTCTTGGGAGTAATTGGGTTGGAATTGGGGTGGTTCTATGTATGGTTCATATGGCTCATAAGGTGGTTGGTATGGTGGATACGGGTTAGGGTTATATGGAGGTGAATGGTGGAAAGGGGCTTGTGAGTATGGTAGTCCAAAGCTATTTTAAGGAGGTGGTTCATTGGCATATGATCCACCATATCTATTGTCTTGACATGCATTCTGGAATGGTCGTGGTCCCTGGTATCTTGGAGGAGGTTGTTGCCTAAAGGGTTGATTGATGAACGGATTTTTGACGGTTTAGAATTTCTCAAATAAAATCTCGTCGAAGTATAGTCTCTAAACCAACAATAATCCTTTCATACAAAAAGTTGTTTGTCACTAGTACAAACCCCTAAAATTTATAAACCGAAGTATTGGACCTCGGGTCGTTCTCCCTAGGAATTGTAATGAAGTGTTTTGTTATTGGTTGTGAGTTATTTTTTGGGGTTTTGATAAGAAGCATGAAAGATAAATGGCAAGAAAGTAAACTAAGGCCTAAAAAGGTCTTGGCAAGGGTTGGTGGTCAAGGATCTCTATCCTAATCACTAACCACAATATGAAAATTGGCAAGGATTAATCCCATTAAATCATCCTCTAACTAGTAGTAAAGGAAAGTCAAATGAGCTATATCAATCCTATTCCATAAGTCCTAACTCTCCACCAATTCAATTAGTGAGAACTAGAGTCAATGGCTCCCAATCATCAATCACTTGGACATTAGTAACTCAAGAGTTCCTAAGTTACCTTTCCAAGCCAAGAGTATAAAATTCTACTCTAAAATCCAACCAAGTATTTCATCAAACACTTGGAAGGCATAAAAGGAAAGCATAGTAAATTGACAATAAGAATTAATTCTAACAACAATCAAATGTAAATAACTAACAACAACAATTAAAGGAAACAAGATCTACATGAATTACCTCTTATTGAATTGAAAGAGAAAGGAAAGAACAAAAGTAGATCTACAACAAAACATAAGAACAACATAAAGGAAATTACAAGAAAAGAATAGAAGAAGAATGAATGTAACTACAAGGAATTGAGATGTAGAAGTAAAAGAAAGCAAAGATTAAAATCTAGATCTAAGAATTAAATCTTAATCCTAATCCTAATTCTAGAGAGAAGAGAGAGCTTCTCTCTCTAGAAACTAACTCTAAACTAATCCTAATGAGTGTGTAATGAATGGAATCCCCTTTTCTCTTCAATCCTTGGCTTTAAATAGCAATTTAGGCACCAAAGTTGGTTGAGATTGGGCCCCACAACCCTTCAGAATTCGTTGGCCACGTTTTTATTAAAAAATCATAAACCAGCACCGATGCGTACGCGTCCATGGGGTAATTCGCAGGTGCGCGCAAGCGCCAGGTGCGCGCGCGCGTCCATGGGCGAGTTCAACTTCTTTGACTTTTCATGATTTCTCCACTTTGCATGCTTTCCCTCTTCACTCCTTTGATCCATTCCTAGCCTTTTCAATCTGAAATCACTAACAAACATATCAAGGCATCTAGTGGAATCAAAGGGAGATTAAAACCATCAAATTAAGGGTTGAAAAGCATGTTTTCACATCTAAGCACAAATAAGGAGACAATCACAAAACCATGCTATTTCATTGAATAAATGTGAGTAAAAGGTGATAAAAGCTCTTAAAATCAATACAAGATAAACCGTCAAAACGGGGTTTATCATTGATCAGATCCTCGTGGCTCCTTCCATCTCTGATTGTTTTGACCTTGATGCATGTTCCTGTTATAATTTCCATTCCTTGCAACAACATTGGAACCAAACTCAAAGCGAGAGGGGTAAGAATTCATGATAGCTAATAAAAATTAAAAACGAAAAATAAAAAAAAACAAATTGAAATTAAAAGGTTATTGAAATTTAAATTTTGAATTTGAAAATTAAATTTTGAAATTTGTATTTTGAAATTTGAAATTTGAAATTTAAATATTGAATTTTGAAATTTGATTTTTTTGAAATAAGATAAGATAAGATTTTGAAAAAGATATGATTTTTGAAAAAGATTTGAATTTTGAAAATTGAAATTTGAAATTTTGAAATTTGAATTTTTAAAATTTGAATTTTTGAATTTGATGAGGAAAGAGGAAAACAATAAAATGACACCAAACTGAAAATTTTTAGATTAAAACAAAGAAAACAACTAAGAACAACTTGAAGGTCAAGATGAACACGAAGAACAACTTCGAGATCAAGATGAACACCAAGAACAAAATTTTTTTTTTAAAAAATTTTTTAATAACTAAATAAAAACCAATAACCTCTTAATTTACGAAAAACGAAAATAAAAACAAAAATAAAAACAAATAAACAAGCAAAAAGCAAATATTTACAATAACCAATAATAAGGCACACGTTTGCAAATTCCCCGGCAACGGCGCCATTTTGAAAGAACTGAAGATTGATGGTTTAGAAGTTATAGTAAACTCTCGTTACAAGTATAGTTACTAAACCAAGCAATCAACCTTTCTTACAAACGTTTTGGTTGTCACAAGTAACAAACCCCTTTAAAATTGATAACCAAGTATTTAAACCTCGGGTCGTCTTCTCAAGGAATTGCAGGGAGGTATGTTCTTATTATTGGTTATGAGTTTGTAAATTGGGGTTTTGGAAGTAAGGAAGAAGTATGTTGAACGACAAGTAAAATAAAATAATAATAATAAAATCTCTTGGCAAGGTATAAGAACTGGAAGTCCTGTCCTTATCAATTGTAATGAGAATTGGATTTTGATCCTACTTAGTCAACCTTTACTAAAGCAAAGGTAAGTCAAGTAGGCTGAACTAATTTGATCCCTCAAGTCCTAGTCTTTCCTTTGGAAAGGCTAGAGTTATTGGAACTCAAATTAATCAGCAACTCCCAATTTCAACCACTGTTTTATTTGACAGCTCAAGTGTTACCAATTACTTAACCAAAGCCAAAAGGAAGAAAAATCTACTGGAATAAAAATGCCTTCAGATGGGAAGCAACAGTAACATAAATTAAAGAGAGCAATCATAAGTCTGAAATACCTCAAAATATATTAAATAAAGAAATTAGTTCTAACATGGGAATTCATAAATTAAATTGGAAAAATAAAAATAAATAAAAGGAATATTGAACCTGATAAAAAGAGATAATCCTAAAAGCAAAAGAAATCCTAATTCTAAATCCTAAAAGAGAGAGGAGAGAACCTCTCCCTTAAAACTACATCTAAATCATGAGAAGTGAATTATGAGAGCATGATTATGAATGGATGCATTCTCCCACTTTATAGCCTCTAATCTGTGTGTTCTGGGCTGAAAACTGGGTCAAAAGCAGCCCAGAAATTGCCCCCTACAATTTCTGTTACGTTCAGGTCACGGGCAAGTGACGCGGAGGCGTCGTCCACGCGTCCGCGCGGATTGAAGTTCGCAGATGCGATGCGGGCGGGCCATTCACGCGTTTGCGTCACCTAACTTCGGGGAAGCTATGACAAATTATATATCAAATCGAAGCCCCAGACGTTAGCTTTCCAATGCAACTAGAACCGCATTGTTTGGACCTCTGTAGCTAAAGTTATAGCCGTTTGAGTGCGAAGAGGTCAGGCTGGACAGCTTAGCAGTTTCTCCAACTTCTTGTATTCCTTCTACTTTTGCATGCTTCCTTTCCATCCTCTGAACCATTCCTGCCCTATAATCTCTGAAAACACTTAACACACATATCAAGGCATCTAATGGTAATAAAAGAGGATTAGACATAGGGAACTTAAGGCCAAAGAAGCATGTTTTCAATCAAAGCACATAATTAGGAAGGCAAATGTAAAACCATGCAAATAGTATGAATAAGTGGGTAAAGAGTTGATAAAAACCACTCAATTGAGCACAAGATAAACCATAAAATAGTGGTTTATCAAAACCCCATGTCCTGCATCTGAAAACCACAAAATTCGCATGGGTGAGAACTAGAGGTTTCCAGCATGGTAACAGTTCCCACATATTTAACATGTAATATCAGAGGAAAGCCGAAGGCAATCCTAGACCTTCCTCCAGATAAGATCAAAGCTTATAAACAAGCTAAACCATAAATGGAAACTGACTAAGGATCCTTCAGTCTAACTAATACTTCCCTTTTCAAATCCTTCAAACCTCCCAACTACCAACAGGAGTATAATATGACAAACACAGTTATATCAGACAAAAGATATACAAATAGGAACATATAAGGCATTTAGGCAATTAGCAGGTAATATGAAGTCAATTAGACAATCCCAAACAATTCATATAATATGCAATATGATGAATGCCTGTCCCTAATGGCTGATGATATCATCTGTCGGTTATATAGCCAACCTGACAAGTCCTGGTAGCTAACCATTGGACTGTCCCTTTGCCATGCATCCCCAACTCGAGTTACACTCAACATAATCGTGATCATAATCATGATCCATATCCAACACCCTCAATGGTGTATATTCACGAGGGCGAGCTCATTCGGGGCTTTCATAGTACCCGACCACCCTTATGACATAGGGTCAACAGAGTCTCGAGTCTCCACCTGGAGCACGTGGTGGCTAGCCACTGCTTTCTTCCAGGGAAACTCGTGTCTCAGATAGTGGAAGTGCAACATTAACATTTCATTCAATAGAATATATGCATTTATACACGTCCATAAATAATAATAACACCGCCATAACACGGCCATAATCCCGCCATCCGGCTCATGGTTAAATTCATAACAAGCTGATGAGCGGATAATTTGTACGCTTTTTGGCATTGTTTTTAATATGTTTTTAGTATGATCTAGTTAGTTTTTAGTATATTTTTATTAGTTTTTAGTTAAAATTCACTTTTCTGGGCTTTACTATGAGTTTGTGTGTTTTTCTGTGATTTCAGGTATTTTCTGGCTGAAATTGAGGGACCTGAGCAAAAATCTGATTCAGAGACTAAAAAGGACTGCAGATGCTGTTGGATTCTGACCTCCCTGCACTCGAAGTGGATTTTCTGGAGCTACAAAAACCCAATTGGCGCGCTCTCAACGGCGTTGGAAAGTAGACATTCTGGGCTTTCCATCAATATATGATAGTCCATACTTTTCTCAAGATTTGATGGCCCAAACCGGCGTTCAAAGTCACCCTCAGGAATTCCAGCGTTAAACGCCGGAACTGGCACAAGAATGGGAGTTAAACGCCCAAACTGGCACCAAAGCTGGCGTTTAACTCCAAGAGGAGTCTCTACACGAAAATGCTTCAATGCTCAGCCCAAGCACACACCAAGTGGGTCCGGAAGTGGATTTTTATGTCATTTACTCATCTCTGTACACCCTAGGCTACTAGTTCTCTATAAGTAGGACCTTTTACTATTGTATTTTCATCTTTGGACACCTAGTTCTTAGATCATTGGGAGGCTGGCCATTCGGCCATGCCTAGACCTTGTTCTTATGTATTTTCAACGGTGGAGTTTCTACACACCATAGATTAAGGTGTGGAGCTCTGCTGTACCTCGAGTATTAATGCAATTACTACTGTTCTTCTATTCAATTCCACTTGTTCTTGTTCTAAGATATCACTTGTTCTTCAACTTGATGAATGTGATGATCCGTGACACTCATCATCATTCTCACCTATGAACGTGTGACTGACAACCACCTCCGTTCTACCTTCGATTGGGTGAATATCTCTTGGATTCTTTAACCGGAATCTTCGTGGTATAGGCTAGAACTGATGGCGGCATTCAAGAGAATCCGGAAGGTCTAACCTTGTCTGTGGTATTCTGAGTAGGATTCAACGATTGAATGACTGTGACGTGCTTCAAACTCCTGAGGGCGGGGCGTTAGTGACAGACGCAAAAGAATCACTGGATTCTATTCCGGCCTGATCGAGAACCGACAGATGGATAGCCGTGCCGTGACAGGGTGCGTTGAACATTTCCACTGAGAGGATGGGAGGTAGCCACTGACAACGGTGAAACCCTTGCTTAAGCTTGCCATGGAAAGGAGTAAGAAGGATTGGATGAAGACAGTAGGAAAGCAGAGAGACGGAAGTGACCAGCATCTTCATAAGCTTATCTGAAATTCCTACCAATGAATTGCATAAGTATCTCTATCTTTATCTTTATGTTTCATTCGTATATCACCCATATCCATTTGAGTTTGCCTGACTGAGATTTACAAGGTGACTATAGCTTGCTTCATACCAACAATCTCTGTGGGATCGACCCTTACTCGCGTAAGGTTTATTACTTGGACGACCCAGTACACTTGCTGGTTAGTTGTGCGAAGTTGTGTTTATGCCATGGTATTGAACACCAAGTTTTTGGATTCATTACCGGGGATTATTTGATTTGTGAAAAGTATTGATCACAATTTCGCGCTACCAAGTTTTTGGCGCCGTTGCCGGGGATTGTTGAGTTTGGACAACTGACGGTTCATCTTGTTGCTTAGATTAGGTATTTTTTCTTCAGAATTCTTAAGAGTGAATTCTAGTGTTTCAAGGTGATGTTCTTGTCATCACCAAAGCTGATTGATCTTCATCAATTTAGCTCTTGAATGCAATGTCCTGCTGAAGCTTGGCTGGCCATGTCTAATTCCTTTAGACTGAAGCTTTAGACTAACATTGCATGATTCCTGGAATTCTCATTAAGAATTTTGATACCTTTATTTTTCTTTTCCACTTAATTTTCGAAAAAAAAATAAAATTTACAAAATTATAAAAACCAAAAAAAATATATTGCATGTTTGAGTCTAGTGTCTCATTTTAAGTTTGGTGTCAATTGCATGCATTCATTCATGTGTCTTAGGGATCTTCAAGTTGTTCTTGATGATTTCTTACTCTGATCTTTGAATTCTCTTGACTTGAGTGTTTATGTGTCTCATATGCATTCTCATTAGTGTCAGTAGTATACAAACTGCTAAGTTTGGTGTCTTGCATGCATTGTTATTTGATTTTAGTTGCATTTTGATTATTTAAAAATCCAAAAATATTTTTAATTTGTGTCCTTTCAAGTCAATAATACAGAGAATTGAAGATTCAGAACATACTGCAGAGGAATTGCACAGAAAAAGCTGGGCGTTCAAAACGCCCAGTGAAGAAGGACAGATTGGCGTTTAAACGCCAGCCAGGGTACCTGGTTGGGCGTTTAACGCCCAAAAAGGTATAGTTTTGGGCGTTAAACGCCAGAATGTGCACCATTCTGGGCTTTTAACGCCAGGATGGCACAAGAGGGAAGATTTTGTTTTCAAATCAATTTTTTTTCAAGTTTTCAAAGTTTTTCAAAATCAAATCTTTTTCAAATCATATCTTTTCAATCAAATCTTTTTCAAAATCAATTTCTTTCTATTTTCAAAGATACTTGCTATCAATTAATGATTTGATTCAACATATCAAGTATGTTACCTTTTCTGTTGAGAAAGGTTTAATGTTTGAATCATATCTTTTCTTGATAGCAAAGTCATTAATTTTTTAAAAAAAAAATCAAATCTTTTAAAAATATTTTTCAAATCATATCTTCTCAATCACATCTTTAACTAATCATATCTTCTTAACCACATCTTTTTCAAAATAGTTTTCAATCAAATATTTTTGATTTCTAATTTCAAAATCTTTTTCAAAAATCACTTGATTTCTTTTCCACTTTCATTTTCGAAAATCAATTAGTGTTTTTCAAAAATGTTTTCAAAATCTTTTACTTAATTTTCGAAAATTACTTCCCTTCTTCTCACATCCTTCTGTTTAGGGACTAACACTATTCCTTAATGCAAAATTCGAACTCCATCTTCTTTGATAAGTTCGAATTTTCTACTTCTGTCTTCTACTTTTCTTTTCCTCTGACACCTAAAGGAATCTCTATACTGTGACATAGAGAATTCCACATTTTCTTGTTCCCTTCTCCTTCTTATGAGCAGGAGCAAGGACAAAAGCATTCTTGTTGAGGCTGATCCTGAACCTGAAAGGACCTTGAAGAGAAAGCTAAGAGAAGCCAAATCACAACTCTCTGTAGAGGACCTAACAGAAATCTTCAAAGAAGAAGAACCTATGGCAGCCGAAAACAACAACAATGCCAACAATGCAAGGAAGGTGCTGGGTGACTTTACTGCACCTACTCCCAAGTTTTATGGGAGAAGCATCTCTACCCTGCCATTGGAGCAAACAACTTTGAGCTTAAGCCTCAATTAGTTTCTCTAATGCAACAGAATTGCAAGTTCCATGGACTTCCATTGGAAGATCCTCATCAGTTTTTAGCTGAATTCTTGCAAATCTGTGACACTGTCAAGACTAATGGGGTTGACCCTGAGGTCTACAGACTTATGCTATTCCCTTTTGCTGTAAGAGACAGAGCTAGGACATGGTTGGACTCTCAACCTAAAGAAAGCCTGGACTCTTGGGAAAAGCTAGTCAATGCCTTCTTGGCAAAGTTCTTTCCACCTCAAAAATTGAGTAAGCTTAGAGTGGAAGTCCAAACCTTCAGACAGAAGGAAGGAGAGTCCCTCTATGAAGCTTGGGAAAGATACAAACAATTAATCAGAAAGTGTCCTTCTGATATGCTTTCTGAATGGAGCATCATAGGTATTTTCTATGATGGTCTCTCTGAACTGTCCAAGATGTCTTTGGATAGCTCTGCTGGAGGATCTCTTCATCTGAAGAAGACGCCTACAGAAGCTCAAGAGCTGATTGAAATGGTTGCAAATAACCAATTCATGTACACTTCTGAAAGAAATCCTGTGAACAATGGGACTAGTCAGAAGAAAGGAGTTCTTGAGATTGACACTCTGAATGCCATATTGGCTCAGAACAAAATATTGACCCAACAAGTCAATATGATTTCTCATAGTCTGTCTGGAATGCAAAATGCACCAAGCAGTACTAAAGAAGCTTCATCTGAGGAAGAAGCTTATGATCCTGAGAACCCTTCAATGGAAGAGGTGAATTACATGGGAGAACCCTATGGAAACACCTATAATTATTCATGGAGAAATCATCCAAATTTCTCATGGAAGGATCAACAGAGACCTCAACAAGGTTTCAACAATAATAATGGTGGAAGAAACAGGTTTAGCAATAGCAAGCCTTTCCCATCATCTTCTCAGCAACAGACAGAGAGTTCTAAGCAGAATACCTCTGACTTAGCAACCATGGTCTCTGATCTAATCAAAACCACTCAAAGTTTCATGACTGAAATAAGGTCCTCCATTAGAAACTTGGAGGCACAAGTGGGTCAGCTGAGCAAGAAAATTACTGAACTCCCTCCTAGTACTCTCCCAAGCAATACAGAAGAAAATCCAAAAGGAGAGTGCAAGGCCATCAACATGGCCGAATTTTGGGAGGAAGGAGAGGCAGTGAACGCCACTGAGGAAGACCTCAATGGACGTCCACTGTCCTCCAATGAGTTCCCCCAAGAGGAACCATGGGAATCTGAGGCTCAAAATGAGACCATAGAGATTCCATTGGACTTACTTCTGCCATTCATGAGCTCTGATGAGTATTCTTCCTCTAAAGAGGATGAGTATGTCACTGAAGAGCAAGTTGCTAAATACCTTGGAGCAATCATGAAGCTAAATGACAAGTTATTTGGAAGTGAGACTTGGGAGGATGAACCCCCTTTGCTCACCAAAGAACTGGATGACTTGTCCAGGCAGAAACTGCCTCAAAAGAGACAGGATCCTGGGAAGTTTTCAATACCTTGTACCATAGGCACCATGACCTTCAAGAAGGCCTTGTGTGACTTAGGGTCAAGTGTAAACCTCATGCCCCTCTCTGTAATGGAGAAGTTAGGGATCTTTGAGGTGCAAGCTGCAAAAATCTCACTAGAGATGGCAGACAATTCAAGAAAACAAGCCTATGGACTTGTAGAGGATGTTCTGGTAAAAGTTGAAGACCATTACATCCCTGCTGATTTTATAGTCCTAGAGACTGGGAAGTGCATGGATGAATCTATCATCCTTGGCAGACCCTTCCTAGCCACAGCAAAGGCTGTGATTGATGTTGATAGAGGAGAGTTGATCATGCAAGTGAATGAAGAATCCTTAGTGTTTAAGGCTCAAGGATATCTCTCTGTCATCATGGAGAGGAAGCATGAAGAGCTTCTCTCAAAACAGAGCCAAACAGAGCCCCCACAGTCAAACTCTAAGTTTGGTGTTGGGAGGCCACAACCAAACTCTAAGTTTGGTATTGAACCCCCACATTCAAACTCTAAGTTTGGTGTTGGGAGGTTCCAACATGGCTCTGAGCATTTCTGAGGCTCCATGAGAGTCCTCTGTCAAGCTACTGACATTAAAGAAGCGCTTGTTGGGAGGCAACCCAATGTCATATTTTATCTATTTTCTTTTGTTATTTTATATTTTTTGTAGGTTGATGATCATAAGAAGTCACAAAATCAATGAAAAAAGAAAAAACAGAATGAAAAATAGAAAGAAAAACAGCACACCCTGGAGGAGAGCGTACTGGCGTTTAAACGCCAGTGAGGCTAGCTGTTGGGCGTTTAACGCCCAGTCTGGCACCATTCTGGGCGTTTAACGCCAGAAAGAAGCACCAGACTGGCGTTAAACGCCAGAAAAGGGCAAGAAGCTGGCGTTAAACGCCAGAAATGGGCACCAGCCCGGCGTTTAACGCCAGAATTGGCACAAAACGAGATTTTGCTTGCCATTTGGTGCAGGGATGACTTTTCCTTGACACCTCAGGATCTGTGGACCCCACAGGATCCCCACCTACCCCACCACTCTCTCTCTTCTTCTTCACCCATTCACCAATCACCTCAACACCTCTTCCCCAAAAACCCTTCACCTATCAAATCCCATCTTTCTCTTCACCACTCACATCCATCCTTCATAAAACCCCACCTACCTAACCATTCAAATTCAAAACACTTTCCCTCCCAAACCCACCCTCACATAGCCGAACCATCACCACCCCCCATTCCTATATAAACCCATCTTCACTCCTTCATTTTCACACAACCTAAACACCACTTCTCCCCCTTTTGGCCGAACACAAAGCCATTCCCTTCTTCCTCAATTCTTCTTCTTCTACTCTCTTCTTTCTTCTTTTGCTCGAGGACGAGCAAAGCTTTTAAGTTTGGTGTGGTAAAAGCATTGCTTTTTGTTTTTCCATAACCATTTATGGCATCCAAGGCCGGAGAAACCTCTAGAAAGAGGAAAGGGAAGGCAAAAGCTTCCACCTCCGAGTCATGGGAGATGGAAAGATTCATCTCAAGGGTGCATCAAGACCACTTCTATGAAGTTGTGGCCTTGAAGAAGGTGATCCCCGAGGTCCCTTTCTCACTCAAAAAGAGTGAATATCCGGAGATCCGACATGAGATCCGAAGAAGAGGTTGGGAAGTTCTTACCAACCCCATTCAGCAAGTCGGAATCTTAATGGTTCAAGAGTTCTATGCCAATGCATGGATCACCAAGAACCATGATCAAAGTATGAACCCGGATCCAAAGAATTATCTTACTATGGTTCGGGGGAAATACTTGGACTTTAGTCCGGAAAGTGTAAGGTTGGCATTCAATTTGCCCATGATGCAAGGAGATGAACATCCTTACACTAGAAGGGTCAACTTTGATCAAAGGTTGGACCAAGTCCTCACAGTCATATGTGAAGAGGGCGCCTAATGGAAGAGAGATTTAAGAGGGAAGCCGGTTCAATTAAGAAGGCATGACCTCAAACCCGTGGCTAGAGGATGGTTGGAGTTTATCCAACGCTCAATCATTCCCACTAGCAACCGGTCCGAAGTTACCATAGACCGGGCTATCATGATTCATAGCATCATGATTGGAGAAGAAATAGAAGTTCATGAGGTTATATCTCAAGAACTTTATAAGGTGGCGGAAAAGTCTTCTACCTTGGCAAGGTTAGCCTTTCCTCATCTCATTTGTCACCTCTGTTATTCGGTTGGAGTTGACATAGAGGGAGACATCCCTATTGATGAGGACAAGCCCATCACTAAGAAGAGGATGGAGCACACAAGAGACCCCACTCATCATGAGATCCCTGAGATACCTCAAGGGATGCACTTTCCTCCACAAAACTATTGGGAGCAACTAAACACCTCCCTAGGAGAATTGAGTTCCAACATGGGACAACTAAGGGTGGAGCATCAAGAACACTCCATCATCCTCCATGAAATTAGAGAAGATCAAAGAATCATGAGAGAGGAGCAACAAAGACAAGGAAGAGATATTGAGGAGCTCAAGCACTCCATAGGATCTTCAAGAGGAAGAAAGAGCCGCCATCACTAAGGTGGACCCGTTCTTTAATTTCCTTGTTCTTTATTTTCCTGTTTTTCGAATTTTAGTGCTTATGTTTGTCTATGTTTGTGTCTTGTGATCATTAGTGTCTTAGTGTCTATGCCTTAAAGTTATGAATATCCTATGAATCCATCACCTTTCTTAAATGAAAAATGGTCTTAATTGAAAAAGAAAGAATTGCATGAATTTTGAATTTTATAACAGTTTAACTATTTTGATGTGGTGGCAATGTTTTTGTTTTCTGAATGTATGCTTAAACAGTGCATATGTCTTTTGAATTTGTGGTTCATGAATGTTGGCTCTTGAAAGAATGATGAAAAAGGAGACATGTTACTGAGGATCTGAAAAATCATAAAAATGATTCTTGAAGCAAGAAAAAGCAGTGAATACAAAAAAAGAAAAAAAATTTCGAAAAAAAATAAAAAAAAGAGAAAGAAAAAGAAAAAAAGAAAGAGAAAAAGAAAGAAATAGAGTTGTGATCCAAGGCAAAAAGAGTGTGCTTAAGAACCCTGGACACCTCTAATTGGGGACTCTAGCAAAGCTGAGTCACAATCTGAAAAGGTTCACCCAATTATGTGTCTGTGGCATGTATGTATCCGGTGGTAATACTGGAAGACAGAGTGCTTTGGGCCACGGCCAAGACTCAATAAATAGCTATGTTCAAGAATCATCATACTTAACTAGGAGAATCAATAACACTATCTGGATTCTGAGTTCCTAAAGAAGCCAACCATTCTGAATTTCAAAGGATAGAGTGAGATGCCAAAACTATTCAGAGGCAAAAAGCTAAAAGCCCCGCTCATCTAATTAATACTGATCTTCATAGATGTTTTTGGAATTCATTGCATATTCTCTTCTTTTTATCTTATTTGATTTTCAGTTGCTTGAGGACAAGCAACAATTTAAGTTTGGTGTTGTGATGAGCGGATAATTTGTACGCTTTTTGGCATTGTTTTTAGTATGTTTTTAGTATGATCTAGTTAGTTTTTAGTATATTTTTATTAGTTTTTAGTTAAAATTCACTTTTCTGGGCTTTACTATGAGTTTGTGTGTTTTTCTGTGATTTCAGGTATTTTCTGGCTGAAATTGAGGGACCTGAGCAAAAATCTGATTCAGAGACTAAAAAGGACTGCAGATGCTGTTGGATTCTGACCTCTCTGCACTCGAAGTGGATTTTCTGGAGCTACAGAAGCCCAATTGGCGCGCTCTCAACGGCGTTGGAAAGTAGACATCGTGGGCTTTCCAGCAATATATGATAGTCCATACTTTGTCCAAGATTTGATGGCCCAAACCGACGTTCAAAGTCACCCTCAGAAATTCCAGCGTTAAACGCCGGAACTGGCACAAGAATGGGAGTTAAACGCCCAAACTGGCACCAAAGCTGGCATTTAACTCCAAGAGGAGTCTCTACACGAAAATGCTTCAATGCTCAGCCCAAGCACACACCAAGTGGGCCCGGAAGTGGATTTTTATGTCATTTACTCATCTCTGTACACCCTAGGCTACTAGTTCTCTATAAGTAGGACCTTTTACTATTGTATTTTCATCTTTGGACACCTAGTTCTTAGATCATTGGGAGGCTGGCCATTCGGCCATGCCTAGACCTTGTTCTTATGTATTTTCAACGGTGGAGTTTCTACACACCATAGATTAAGGTGTGGAGCTCTGCTGTACCTCGAGTATTAATGCAATTACTACTGTTCTTCTATTTAATTCCACTTGTTCTTGTTCTAAGATATCACTTGTTCTTCAACTTGATGAATGTGATGATCCGTGACACTCATCATCATTCTCACCTATGAACGTGTGACTGACAACCACCTCCGTTCTACCTTCGATTGGGTGAATATCTCTTGGATTCTTTAACCGGAATCTTCGTGGTATAGGCTAGAACTGATGGCGGCATTTAAGAGAATCCGGAAGGTCTAACCTTGTCTGTGGTATTCTGAGTAGGATTCAATGATTGAATGACTATGACGTGCTTCAAACTCCTGAGGGCGGGGCGTTAGTGACAGACGCAAAAGAATCACTGGATTCTATTCCGGCCTGATCGAGAACCGATAGATGGATAGCCGTGCCGTGACAGGGTGCGTTGAACATTTCCACTGAGAGGATGGGAGGTAGCCACTGACAACGGTGAAACCCTTGCTTAAGCTTTCCATGGAAAGGAAGAAGAAGGATTGGATGAAGACAGTAGGAAAGCAGAGAGACGGAAGGGAAGGCATCTTCATACGCTTATCTGAAATTCCTACCAATGAATTACATAAGTATCTCTATCTTTATCTTTATGTTTTATGCGTTTATCACCATACCCATTTGAGTTTGCCTGACTAAGATTTACAAGGTGACCATAGCTTGCTTCATACCAACAATCTCTGTGGGATCGACCCTTACTCGCGTAAGGTTTATTACTTGGACGACCCAGTACACTTGCTGGTTAGTTGTGCGAAGTTGTGTTTATGCCATGGTATTGAACACCAAGTTTTTGGATTCATTACCGGGGATTATTTGATTTGTGAAAAGTATTAATCACAATTTTGCGCTACCACCAGCCCATTCATATCATTTACAGCCCTTAGGCTCATGGCACATACAGCACTTCCACCGCCATCCTCCGCATCTCATATAGTCAACTTTGATCCTCATTGATCATTCATTTTTCCCTTGCTTCACTCGCAAGTTACCACATCCCCTAGCTCTTCTTCCCATTGCTAGGCATATCATAATGATTTAAGTCATAAGTGGTGAGATCGGAGGCTTAGAAGTATGAAATTTGGCTTTTAAAAATCAAAATCAACTTTGTGATGAAAACAGGGCCACGCGTATGCGTCCTTCACGCGCACGCGTGGATGGCCTTACAGTTCATCGACGCATACGTGTCATTCACGCGGACACGTGGGTTGAAAAACATCCAAACGGCGCGTACGCGTCAGCCACGCGCACGCGCGGGTGCATTTGTGCCCCTGGCACAAAACCGGCACAACTCTGGCACAACTTTCGGGAAAATGGCTGGGCAACCATTTCAGCACATCGACGCGCACGCGCACGTGTGGATAGTGCCATCTAAAAAAACGGCGCGTACGCGTCAAGGACGCCTACGCGTGGGGGGGTTATTCTGCTAAAAACTTTTCTAAGTTAAAAGCTACAGAGTTCACAAATTAAACCCCCAATTTTCCAACGGACATAACTTCATTGTTTTAAAACATTTTTTGCCCGTTCTTCGAACGGCATAACTACCCCGGATCCAATTTCAGTTTTAAATAGATTTGGCACAAAATGAAGATCTGGATTTCAAGTTACATCCCATCAAAGTATGCCCAAAAACCGCATTTTCATTCAAAACCACAAAGTGCCATTTTCAAAACAAGCCATTTGCAACCCTTTTCAAAATCAACCAAAACATGCCAATTTCATCCCTTTTTGAAATCAATCAAAATGTAACAAAATCAATATCAAGTCATCCTCAACTCACACATTAACACTGTACCACAATTCACAAAACATCATCCCACCATTTTAACATTTCTCAATCAAATGGTTAAAAGACAAACACATAAACCTGTCATACACACTTTCTCATCCCAATTTCCAATAATACCATTTCCATTTAACGATCATTACACATAATCAATATCATGCTCACCCTCAACATGGTTCCACCCACAATTCAACCTCAATTACTCATCAAGCATATATCACACCATGCATTTTTTCTCATATATCACACCATCAAGACATCAATATTCATAATCACATATATGACCACATCATATATCTCATCCATTCAACAACATCAACAATTCAATGCCTATCTTAGGGTCTCTAGCCTAAGTATTTCCCACCACATTACATATTAGATACGAGAAACCGAGACCATACCTTAGCCGATTTCCCAAGCTTCATCGGAGCACTTCCAAATGACTTGTCCACAAGCTCTCAAAGTCTCAACACCTCCAAGAACAGATTTTTGCATACAAAACCCTCTTCAAGCTTTTCAAAGTCTCAATCAAGCTCAAATATTCACATATACACAACCTAAGCCACAATCATCATATCCATACACAACATCTCAATACCCAAACGTCATAGAACAATAAATTACACTAGTGTTGAGAATCTTACCACACCCAAGGTCCAAAGAGACAAGATTAATCTTCTCCTTCAAGAGAGTTGGGTCCTATAACATTAAAGAGCCCAAAATCTCAATATTTTGTCCATGAAACTCGAAAACAAGGGCTGGAATTTTGAAGCGCAAAACGTGGTTTACCTCAAGATTGATTATACGGGTTTTGTAGAGCTCTTTGCGGTGAATGCGTGGCCGCAAACGATGCGACAATCGGAGCTCTAGATCAAAAGTTATGGTGGTTTAAAGATCAAATGAGAGAAAGAGCTTGAGAGAGTGTTCTTCCATCCATGGCCTCCATTTCAGCGTGTTTAGTGTCTCAAATGAGGAGAGAGAGTACTGAAAACTAGGGTTTTGGTTTAGTTTAGTTGGGCCATGGGCCCACTTTGGGTCCGGTTTGCCCCGTTCGGTCCAATCTTGGTCCGATTTCTATAAAATTGGTACCGAAATTCTCGTCTCAATCTCCTCTATCATATTAAGCCATAAAAAATCACATTTTTAGCTTTCTAGAATAAATTCTCATTTATGGGTTAATTAGCCGTTAATTAACTGGGTTTCACATTTCTTCTCCATCAATTCGGCCAAGGTTGCGCCTAACTTGAGATAGGCGTGGATTCTTAAGGAATCAAGTGGTCCCGAACTCTCCAAGAAGCAAGCACGCAATCTCCTATTAATTTTGATTTAAAATTTATTTTATTTAAAAATAGAAAAATATATTATTTAGTTTTAGGAAATATATTTTACATTAATTAGGATTAGATATAAAAGGGAAAAGAATCTCTTCTCTTAGACCTCATTCCGCACTTTATAGTTTTTCAGAATCCTAGTTTTTTCTCTCTGAACCATGAGCAACTAAACCTCCACTGTTAAGGTTAGGAACTCTGTCTATTGTATGAATTGATACTATTATTTTTCTATTTTAATTCATGTACTGATTTATAACTCAAGAATTGTTTTCATTCTTTATCTTATGAATTTGGGTGGAACGGAAGTATGACCCTTGTTCTAATTGCGTTCTTGTATAACTTGGAAAAGCTCTTTACTTGAACAATAGCTTGAAAACATATTCTCCTAAATTTCTAATTATCTGGACTTAACGGGATATGTGACATATAATCCTCTTATATTTGGTTAATTAGGATTTCTGTGGCATATAAACTAGAATTGAACTTCACACTCTAATTGGAATTAATTGACCAAGAAATTGGCGGTTGATGAATTTTAGAGGAGACTAAAAAGGTCTAAGGAATTAGGGTTTAGTCACATATGGTTTGTCATGAATTAAATCTTGCATGATTAAAATAGTTAGTAAGAAAAGTCAATCCGAAAAATAGATATCTCTGAAGCCTTAACTGTTTTCTTCATATATTATTCACAAATTGTTTACTGCTTGCTTTATTAATTTTCTGAATTTACTGTTTGATGCAATTGAGACCCAACCGCTCTTTTCTGTTTGTCTAACTAAGTAAATCACTTAACCATTGTTGCTTAGTCCATCAATCATCGTGGGATCGACCCTCATTCATTTGAGGTACTACTTGGTACGACCCGGTGTACTTGCCGGTTAGTTTGTGGTTATAAATTCGTTACCAATTGGCCTAATGATTAGTTTATTAGTATGTTTAAACAAATGTTAAAAGTTCGAATTTTGTCTTGTACATACAGCATCTTATTGACCAACAACAAATCTTAAATGAAACTCAAATTCATAACGAAATAGCCCTTGACTTACCAGATTATGCCAAAAAAAATATATTATTTGCATTGTTTTACAAACATTATATGTCAACTATCTAATGCAATTCACTTATAACTATTTCAAAAGCAAAATTCACTTTGATTCCCTAATAAATAAGAAAAGTGAATAATTTTAAACTTGGAGATATAAATAATCAATATTTTTTTTGAATTAGTGGAAAAAATCAAAAACTGATATGTTAAATACATATAGGAAAAGATTGGAAACTAACTTTTTTTCAACTAACTGATAGTTCAACGTTTTTGTTTTCTTTTAAATTTCTCTTTCCTTATCTTTATTTCTACTTAATTTTTGATAATTTATTATTTGTTGAGTCATTGTTGGTTAAAAAATTAATTTTCTAACAAAATTAATTTTTCTATGTGTATGCTTGAAAAATATAATAAAATAAGAAAAGAATTATTTTTTAAAGAGAATTGAGTTGAATTTAGCTCTCAATTTTTACCGAGAGAAAGCATGAAGAGCTTCTCTCAAAACAAAGTCAAACAGAGCCCTCATAGTCAAACTCTAAGTTTGGTGTTGGGAGGCCACAACCAAATTCTAAGTTTGGTGTTGAACCCCCACATTCAAACTCTAAGTTTGGTGTTGAGAGGTTCCAACATTGCTCTGAGTATCTGTGAGGCTCCATGAGAGCCCACTGTCAAGCTACTGACATTAAAGAAGCGCTTGTTGGGAGGCAACCCAATGTTATATTTATCTAATTTTCCTTTGTTATTTTATGTTTTCTGTAGGTTGATGATCATGGGAAGTCACAAAATCAATTGAAAAAGCAAAAATAGAATGAAAAATAGAAAGAAAAATAGCACACCCTGGAGGAAGACCTTGCTGGCGTTTAAACACCAGTAAGGGCAGCAAATGGGCGTTTAATGCCCAGTCTGGCACCATTCTGAGCGTTTAACGCCAGAAAGGGGCACCAGATTGGCGTTAAACACCAGGAAGGGGCAAGAAGCTGGCGTTAAATGCCAGAAATGGGCACCAGCCCGGTGTTTAACGCCAGAATTGGCATAAAGAGCATTTTTGCTCGCCACTTGGTGCAGGGATGAATTTTCCTTGACACCTCAGGATCTGTGGACCCCACAGAATCCCCACCTACCCCACCACTCTCTCTCTTCTTCACCTATTCACCAATCACCTCAGTACCTCTTCCCCAAAAACCCCTCACCTATCAAATCCCACTATTCTCTTCACCACTCACATCCATCCTTCATAAAACCCTACCTACCTAACCATTCAAATTCAAACCACTTTCCCTCCCAAACCCACCCATACATGACCGAACCCTACCCCTCTCTCCACTCCTATATAAACCCATCTTCACTTCTTCATTTTCACACAACCTAAACACTACTTCTCCCCCTTGGCCGAACCACAAAGCCACCTCCATCTTCTCTATTTCTTCTTCTTCTACTCTCTTCTTTCTTTTTTTGCTCGAGGACGAGCAAACCTTCTAAGTTTGGTGTGGTAAAAGCATTGCTTTTTGTTCTTCCATAACCATTTATGGCATCCAAGGCCGGAGAAACCTCTAGAAAGAGGAAAGGGAAGGCAAAAGCTTCCACCTCCGAGTCATGGGAGATGGAGAGATTCATCTCAAGGGTGCATCAAGACCACTTCTATGAAGTTGTGGCCATGAATAAGGTGATCCCCGAGGTCCCTTTCAAACTCAAAAAGAGTGAATATCCGGAGATCCGACATGAAATCCGAAGAAGAGGTTGGGAAGTTCTTACCAACCCCATTCAACAAGTCGGAATCTTAATGGTTCAAGAGTTCTATGCTAATGCATGGATCACCAAGAACCATGATCAAAGTGTGAACCCGGACCCAAAGAATTGGCTTACAATGGTTCGGGGGAAATACTTGGATTTTAGTCCGGAAAATGTAAGGTTGGCATTCAACTTGCCCATGATGCAAGGAGATGAACACCCTTACACTAGAAGGGTCAACTTTGATCAAAGGTTGGACCAAGTCCTCATAGACATTTGTGAAGAGGGCGCTCAATGGAAGAGAGACTCAAGAGGGAAGCCGGTTCAACTGAGAAGGCATGACCTCAAGCCCGTGGCTAGAGGATGGTTGGAGTTTATCCAACGCTTAATCATTCCCACTAGCAACCGGTCCGAAGTTACTATAGACCGGGCTATCATGATTCATAGTATCATGATTGGAGAAGAAGTAGAAGTTCATGAGGTTATAGCCCAAGAACTTTATAAGGTGGCGGACAAGTCCTCTACCTTGGCAAGGTTAGCCTTCCCTCATCTCATTTGTCACCTCTGTTATTCAGTTGGAATTGACATAGAGGGAGATATCCTCATTGATGAAGACAAGCCCATCACTAAGAAAAGGATAGAGCAAACAAGAGATCCCACTCATAATGAAATCCCTGAGATGCCTCAAGGGATGCACTTTCCTCCACAAAACTATTGGGAGCAAATCAACACCTCCCTAGGAGAATTGAGTTCCAACATGGGACAACTAAGGGTGGAGCACCAAGAACATTCCATCCTCCTTCATGAAATTAGAGAAGATCAAAGAATCATGAGAGAGGAGCAACAAAGGCAAGGAAGAGACATTGAGGAGCTCAAGCACTCCATAAGATCTTCAAGAGGAAGAACAAGCCGCCATCACTAAGGTGGACCCGTTCTTTAATCTCCTTGTTCTTTATTTTTTTGTTTTTCGAAAAATCATGCTTATGTTTATCTATGTTTGTGTCTTATGATCATTAGTGTCTTAGTGTCTATGCCTTAAAGTTATGAATGTCCTATGAATCCATCACCTTTCTTAAATGAAAAATGTTTTTATTACAAAAGAACAAGAAGTACATGATTTCAAATTCATCCTTAAAACTAGCTTAATTATCTTGATGTGGTGACAATACTTTTTGTTTTCTGAATGTATGCTTGAACAGTGCATATGTCTTTTGAATTTGTTGTTCAAGAATGTTAAAATTGTTGGCTCTTGAAAGAATGATGAAAAAGGAGACATGTTACTGAGGATCTGAAAAATCATAAAAATGATTCTTGAAGCAAGAAAAAGCAGTGAAAAGCTTGCAGAAAAAAAAGAGAGTATATAAGAAAACAAAAAGAGAGAAAGTCCTGGCCTACAGGAATAACATCCTGGCCTAAGCGGCTAAACCAAGCTGTCCCTAACCATGTGCTTGTGGCGTGAAAGTGTCAATTGAAAACTTGAGACTGAGCGGTTAAAGTCGTGATCCAAGGCAAAAAGAGTGTGCTTAAGAACCCTGGACACCTCTAATTGGGGACTCTAGCAAAGCTGAGTCACAATCTGAAAAGGTTCACCTAGTTATGTGTCTGTGGCATGTATGTATCCGGTGGTAATACTGGAAGACAGAGTGCTTTGGGCCACGACCAAGACTCATAAAGTAGCTGTGTTCAAGAATCATCATACTTAACTAGGAGAATCAATAACACTATCTGGATTATGAGTTCCTATAGAAGCCAACCATTCTGAATTTCAAAGGATAGAGTGAGATGCCAAAATTGTTCAGAGGCAAAAAGCTAAAGCCCCGCTCATCTGATTAATACTGATCTTCATAGATATTTTTGGAATTCATTTCATATTCTCTTCTTTTTATCTTATTTGATCTTCAGTTGCTTGAGGACAAGCAACAATTTAAGTTTGGTATTGTGATGAGCGGATGATTTATACGCTTTTTGGCATTGTTTTTAGTATGTTTTTAGTATGTTTTAGTTAGTTTTTATTATATTTTTATTAGTTTTAGTTAAAATTCACTTTTTTGGACTTTACTATGAGTTTGTGTGTTTTTTTGTGATTTCAGGTATTTTCTGGATGAAATTGAGGGACCTGAGCAAAAATCTGATTCAGAGGCTGAAAAGGACTGTAGATGCTGTTGGATTCTGACCTCCCTGCACTCAAAGTGGATTTTCTGGAGCTAAAAAAGCCCAATTGGCGCGCTCTCAACTGCGTTGGAAAGTAGACATCCTGGGCTTTCCAGCAATATATAATAGTTCATACTTTGCCCGAGATTTGATGGCCCAAACTGGCGTTCCAAATCAGCTCAAAACTGCCCGGCGTTAAACGCCAGAACTGGCACAAGAATGGGAGTTAAACACCCAAACTGGCATAAAAGCTGGCGTTTAACTCCAAGAAAAGTCTCTACACATGAAAGCTTCAATGCTCAGCCCAAGCACACACCAAGTGGGCCCAGAAGTGGATTTTTATGTAATTTACTCATTTCTGTAAACCTTAGGCTACTAATTCTCTACAAATAGGACCTTTTACTATTGTATGTTCATCTTGGTTCTTCTGGTTCCCTCTCTGGGGCCGAAGCCAATGATCACTATTATCACTTATGTATTTTCAATGGTGGAGTTTCTACACATCATAGATTAAGGTGTGGAGCTCTGCTGTACCTCGAGTATTAATGCAATTACTATTGTTCTTCTATTCAATTCAGCTTATTCTTGTTCTAAGATATTCATTTTCACCCAAGAACATGATGAATGTGATGATTATGTGACACTCATCATCATTCTCACTTATGAACAAGTGCCTGACAACCACTTCTGTTCTACAAGCAAACAAGGCTCGAATGTTTATCTCTTGGATCCCTTAATCGGAATCTTCGTGGTATAAGCTAGAATTGATGACGGCATTCAAGAGAATCCGGAAGGTCTATCCCTTGTCTGTGGTATTCTGAGTAGGATTCAATGATTGAATGATTGTGACGAGCTTCAAACTCCTGAAGGCTGGGCATTAGTGACAGACGCAAAAGAATCAATGGATTCTATTCCAACCTGATTGAGAACCGACAGATGATTAGTCGTGCCGTGACAGGGTGCGTTGAACATTTTCACTGAGAGGACGGGATTGTAGCCACTGACAACGGTGATGCCCAACATACAGCTTGCCATGGAAAGGAGTAAGAAGGATTGGATGAAGACAGTAGGAAAGCAGAGAGACGGAAGGGACAAAGCATCTCCATTCGCTTATCTGAAGTTCTCACCAATGAATTACATAAGTATCTCTATCTTTATTTTATGCTTTATTCATAAATCATTCATAACCATTTGAATCTGCCTGATTGAGATTTACAAGATGACCATAGCTTGCTTCATACCAACAATCTCCGTGGGATCGACCCTTACTCGCGTAAGGTTTATTACTTGGACGACCCAGTGCACTTGCTGGTTAGTTGTGTGAAGTTGTGATAAAGAGTTGAGATTACAATTGTGCGTACCATGTTGATGGTGCCATTGATGATCACAATTTCGTTCGCCAAGCACTTATCTCCCAAAATCAAGGTCGTTGAGTCCTAACTCTGTGATAACTTTTGTTATTAGAGACCTATTTTGAAAGTTGCATAAGCATTAGGATTAGAGTCATTTATTTTTTAGTATTAGTAGCATTTAAATTTTTGTTATTTTAATAAAATTTGGATTGCATGAGTAGTACTTTATTTTTATTTTCCAATATGGCTATAATTTACTCTTCTTATCATCATTAAACATGAATAAAATAGTAGATTTTTTTAGAAGAGTAAGGGTGCAAATATTTCGAGTATATAATAAGAAAAATTCAAATTATTTATATGTGGTGGCATTACTTTAGCTCTCTGAATGAATGCATGAATAGAGCATATTTTTTATATACTGAAATTTAAGTAATGCTTGGCTCTTGAAAGAATGAGGTAAACAAAAAGATGTTATTGATAATTTGAAATATCATAAAATTGATTCTTGAAGCAAGAAAAAGCAGCAAAAAAAAAGTCAATAACCCTTTAAAGTAAAAGACAAGGGTGAAATGGATCCAAGACTTTGAATTAGTGGATAGGAGGGCCCAAGGGAATAAAATCCTAGCCTAAGCGGCTAAATCAAGCTATCCCTAACCATGTGCTTGTGTCATGAAGGTCCAAGTGAAAAACCTGGGACTGAATGGTTAAAGTCGTGATCCAAAGCAAAAGAGTGTGCTTAAGAACTCTGGGCACCTCTAACTGGGGACTCTAGCAAAGCTGAGTCACAATCTGAAAAGGTTCAGCTAGTTATGTGTCCGTGGCATTTATGTATCCGGTGGTAATACTGGAAAACAAGATGCTAAGGGTCACGGCCAAGACTCAAAGAAGCTGTGTTCAAGAATCAATCAAAGTTAAACTAGGAAAAATCAATAACCTCATATGCATGCTGAGTTCTGAAAGAAGCCAATCATTCTGAGTTTCAGGGAATAAAGTGAGATGCCAAAACTATTCAGAAGCTTTATAAGCCCCGCTCATCTAATTTTAATTTCAGCTTCATTAAAGACTCTGAGATTTTATTGCACCATAATCTTCTTTTTATCCTATTTTATTTGTCTAGTTGCTTGGGGACAAGCAACAGTTTTAAGTTTGGTGTTGTGATGAGCAGATATTTTATACACTTTTTGGTAGTGATTTCATAAAGTTCTTAGCATGTTTTATCCACTTTTTGTTATATTTTTATTAATTTTTATTTAAAAATCACATTTCTGGACTTCACTATGAGTTTTTGTGTTTTTCTGTAATTTCAAGTATTTTCTGATTAAAATTGAGGGACCTGAGCAATTATCTGATTCAGAGGCTGAGAAAGGACTGCAGATGCTGTTGGATTATGACCTCCTTGCACTCAAACGCGTTTTTATGGAGCTACAAAAATCCAATTGGCGCGCTATCAATTGGGATGGAAAGCTAACATCTTGAGCTTTCCAGGAATGTATAATAGTCCATACTTTGCCCGAGATTTGATGGCCCAAACTGGCGTTAAACGCCAGCCAGAAACCCTTTTCTGGCGTAAAACGCCAGAACTGGCATACTTCTTGGCGTTAAACGCCCATTTTGGCACCCAGGGTGGCGTTTAACTCCAATTTGAAGCATATGCACGTGTAAACTTGGAAGCTCAGCCCAAACACTCACCAAGTGGCCCCAGAAGTGGATTTCTGCACTATCTGTACTTAGTTACTCATTTCTCTGTAAACCTAGGTTACTAGTTTAGTATAAAAACTACTTTTAGAGATTTATTATTGTAACTTATGACATTTTACATCTCTTATTGTAACTTCTACGGCATGAGTCTCTAAACTCCATAGGTGGGGGTGAGGAGCTCTGCTGTGTTTCAATGGATTAATGCAATTACTATTGTTTTCTATTCAATCACGCTTACCTCTGTTCAAAGATACTCACTCGTACTTCAATTTGAAGAATGTGATAATTCGTGACACTTATCATCATTCTCAATTTTATGAACGCGTGCTTGACAACCACTTTCGTTCTATCTGAGCTCAACATAGTCATTGGGCGACAGCTTGAGTGCGTATCTCTTGGGTATCTAATCCAAGAGTTTGACTTGCATCTCCTGACAAAAGAGCATTCAAACTCGTGAGATCAAAACTTTTGTGGTAGAGGCTAGAACCAATTGGCAGCATTCCTGAGATCCGAAAAGTCTAAACCTTGTCTGTGGTATTTCGAGTAGGATCTGGGACGGGATGACTGTGACGAGCTTCAAATTCACAAATGTTGGGCACAGTGACAGTGTGCAAAAGGATAGAGAGATCCTATTCCGACACAAGTGAGACCCGACAGATGATTAGCCGTACAAAAACTGTACCTGGACCATTTTCACTGAGAGGACGGATGGTAGCCATTGACAACGGTGATCCACCAACATACAGCTTGCCATGGAAGGGAATATGCGTGTTTGGAGAAGAAGACAGTAGGAAAACAAAAATTCAGTTGGCAAAGCATCTCTGACACCTCAACCTGTTCTTCATTACTGAATAACAAGTACCATTTATTTCATGCTCTTTTACTTTTTACAAACAAAATCAATTTTATCACTAATCTCCTGACTAAGATTCACAAGATAACTATAGCTTGCTTCAAGCCGGCAATCTCTGTGGGATCGACCCGTTACTCATGTAAGGTATTACTTGGACGACCCAGTGCACTTGCTGGTTAGTTGTGTAGAGTTGCAAAGGTGTGATTGCAATTTTGTGCACCATGCATACACGTAGGTCACGCGTGCGCGTCGTTTGGAGAAATTCCTTGTCACGCGTACACGTCAGTCATGCATACGTGTCGCTTGTCCTTCGTACTAATCACGCGTATGCGCCAGGTGCGCGTGCGCGTCACCTTCGCTGGTCTGCTCCTTTGTTTCTTTGTGTTCCTTCTATTTTTGCAAGCTTCATTTCCGTTCTCCAAGCCATTCCTGCCATATAAAGCCTGAAACACTTAACACACAGATCATGGCATTGAATGGTATAGAGAGGAATTAAAATTTCACAAATCGAAGGCTTAGGAAGCAAGTTTTCAATCATAGCATAAAAGTAGGAAGGCAAACGTAGAACATGCAAATTTTATGAATAAGTGTAGGAAGAATCTGATAAAAACCACTCAATTTAGCACAAAATAAATCATAAAATAGTGGTTTATCAACCTCCCCACATTTACACATTAGCATGTCCTCATGCTAAGCTCAAGGAAATAAAAAAGAATGAATAGGGACAATAGGACTCATGCAATGCGATGAAATCTATACATATGAATGCAACTATATGATGAAATGTCTATACCTACTTAGTTAAGAAAGTAAACAAGTCCTCCAAGACAAGTAAGAGATCAGATTCCATTAATTCAAACCACACAATGAAATGCAAGTAAACTTGTAAGAAGATAGCTCATGAAAGCCAGGAACATAGAGTCAAGCATTGAACCCTCACTGGGAGTGTATATGCACTCTAATCACTCAAGTGTATAGGATAATCCACTCTAGTCTAA